>NC_057705.1:2310294-2323084 GCF_014466175.1 Vespula pensylvanica | reverse complement strand
AAAAAAAAAGAAAGTAAGGAAAAAAAAAAGGAGAAAAAAATCGCGAAAGACAATTAATTAAGTAAGAAACGGCAGATAATTAATTGAACTCGGTTACAACACAAATTGTCTTGTAACAAGATGGAAAATAATAACGATCTCTACGATCGAATCTGATCAGTACGGTCGAACGTGTCGAGAAGTCTTTGTATCGCTGAGAGCGAAAGGAAGAAGAAGAAGAAGAAGAAGAAGAAGAAGAAGAAGAAGAAGAAGAAGAAGGAGAAGAAGAAGAAGAAGAAGAAGGCGTCAGGATGAAAAATCGTTCGCCCGTCTACGACCTGGGATAGTAACCTCCATTGACCTCGACATCGGCCCTGTAAACGTTCCACGAATCCCGGCGTTTCTCTTCCCGTTGTGTGTTGTATCTAAGCAGAGTAAGGGAAGGTTGAGGGGGCGGATTGAAGGGGGGAATTCTCTACGGAACAGTGAATTTCAAAGACCAAAGAAATTTCACTGAGTTTATGTAGACACGATTGTTTCGATTCGATCGATCGAGAATCCAAACGAGATCGTGAGTTAAAAATTGATAATCAATGAGGAGAGGTTCCATTGAATGGGAGCTTGAGTTTCCTTCTTGAGAAAGATAGATAGATGGATAGATAGATAGATAGATAGATAGATAGATAGATAGATAGATAGATAGATAGATAGATAGATAGATAGATAGAGAAAGAAAGAGAGAGAGAGAGAGAGAGAGACCAAAGGCACGAAGAACGCAAATAACGAAGCGAGACGAAAGTTAATTTATGCTTACGATCGTTTGCATCGTGAACGTGAGCCGCGAAAAGGATAACGTAAAGGTAAAGAGGAGACAGAAAAAAAAAATTAGAGACAGAAAGAGAAAGAGAGAGAGAGAGAGAGAGAGAGAAGATAAAAAAATAAATTTACAAAAAAAAAAAAAAATAGAAAAAAATACAAGGGAAAAAAAAAAGAGAAAAAAGAAACTAGAAAATAAAAAATGAAACGTTTCACTGTCGCTCCGACGCGATAAGTATCAGAGAGTCATTGCAGGGCAATAAAATAAAGCTCATCTCGTCGGGCTCTTTGTGATCCGTCGAAGCCATAATCCTCGTCCGTAGAAGTCAAGGATGAGAGCTCGCCGTCGGAGGTCGAAGGAGAAATAATTCACGATGGCTATTGCCGCGGCTGGCAGTTCTAAATCCTTTCTCGAACGATAGAATGGAAAATCTCGAGCAACAGGCAATTACGAGCTCTGCAACGACGTGTGGAATGGAAAGGTATCGCATCTCCATACACCAGAATCTCTTTATGCATTATATATCTAACTATTTATCTATCTATCTATCTATCTATCTATCTATGGATGTATTTATTCGTGTATGTATTTATCTATGTACGTATGTATCTAGTTACGAGAGCAAGTAGCCGAACAAACGAGCGATAACTATTCTTTTTTCAATAATATTCTTTTTCTCTTTTGATCTCTTCAAACATTTCGTTGGACGATCTTTTTTATATATTTAAAGTCGGTGATGTATGTGTGTGTCGAGTGGTTGAGTGTATGTGTGCGTATTTAATAAATGTGTGATTACGATTAATCAGACCATAACTTTTTCGTTCTTTTAGATTTTTTATTAAACAATATTTTCTTTGAAGCAATATTGATAGCATAGTCTTTCTCTCTCTCTCTCTCTCTCTCTCTCTCTCTCTCTCTCTCTCTCTCTCTCTCTCTTTTTTCTGTCTCAAAATTTTTCATTAAATAACCTAATACGTCTTAATTTCTTTTGAAAACTTTTCTTAATATACTACACGTATATATCTATGAGTACACATATCTGTAACATAAGTACATGTGTGCATTTGTACGTGTGTCTACGTGTTTGTAGTTATCTTCTAACGGTTACAAATACGCAGAGAACAAGGCAATAATTTTTCATGTTCAATGTTCATCTTTCTCTTTCTCTCCTTCTGTCTCTCTTGAGACTTTTCGTTAAACAATCTTTTCCAACGTAACATCTTCGTGCTAAGTACAAACCGAGCTGCTGCCATGGGTAAGTAGTACTATGGTGCTTGGCAGTGCCTCGCCTGACCTACCCGTCGACCGACACGCGGCACGAACATGGAAAAATATGTAAATATCGTCCCTCATCCATTATCCAACACGTGGAAAGAACGACAGCCAAGAAGGAAGGAGGCATTGTGTCGGTACAATGTATCTATACGTATGTACGTACATACATACATACATACATACATACATACATACATACATATATATATATACATACACACGTACATACGTATATATGTATGTATGGATGGATGGATGAATGTATATACGTATTTATGTATATATGTATGTACGTATGGATGGATGGATGGATGGATGGATGGATGAATGTATGGATGAATGTATGGATGCATGTATATATGGATGAATGGATGGATGGATGGATGGATGAATGTATGTATGTATATATGGATGTATATATGTATGTATATGTATGTCCTTTGTGATTGTATGCGAATGACTTAAGACCGGAAGGCACGGCGACCTACACCGACCGAGCTTGCTTGTTTTAGCAACGCTGTTGTTCGCTATCGATTGCAATGGAGCTATCTTCTTCTTCTTCTTCTTCTTCTTCTTCTTCTTCTTATTCCTTGACTTTTTTTCTATTATCCTTCTTATCCTTATGTTTATCTCTATCGTTGTCCTTATCTTTATTTTTATTCTTATTCTTATTCTTATTCTTTGTGAATAGATGTTTTTTCGGATTTTTCTTTTTTTTTTTTTACTTCAGTATCTTTTTTATAACATGTATTTATATATAAAATAAATTATATATATAAAATATTCATGTATTTATAATAATGAATGTCTCATATATTGTATTTATATCTATTTATATTATATTATTATTTATATATTTCATAAGATATATATATTTAAACACTCGTCCTAAAATTTTTTTGTTAGTTCACTATCTTTTTTCATAACAATTTTTTCATAACACTATATATATATATATATATATATATATATATATATATATAAAATAGATACAAATTTCTGTCTAACCATAATATATTAACCCCATGAGATTTCCGCGATAGCCGGAAGGAAGAGAGTTAGGATCGGTTCACCGGAGATATTATAATCACCATGACGACGTGATACGCAATTAATCTATCGCGGTTGTCAGTGGCTCGCACGTTACCTATAGTCGACAAATAATAAGCGATATATGCATGTATACACGTATCTATATATTTATGTACGTATGTATATGAATCTACGCTACCTCACGATACTAACTATCTATATCTATACAGACTGTTGCAAATATATATATATATATATATTTCTCTCTTCTTCTTCTATATATTCCTATCTCTGTTCCCCCTAAAAGAAGAATAACCTCTAATAAGAAAAATTTTCTTCACTGTAGAACGATGACGTATTACGATAAAAAAAGAAAGAAAGAAAGAAAAAAAAAAAAAGAAAAAGTTTAATAGAAAGGTTATAATCATAAGCGCAATATCTACTTAAAAGATATTTCTTATGGTTAAATAAAGAAAAGAATTAGGTAATTGTACACGAATGACCTTCGATATCGTTCTTTCAATACATCTTACCGACCTTTAACATCCAACGCATATATATGGATAATCGAAAGAATATAATAAACCATTGAACTTGGATAGATAAAAGAGAGAATAATTTTTATAGAATATCTTTGAACGAACAAAGGATACTACGTAACTATGTGCCTACCTATATTGAAGAAAGAAAGAGAGAGTAAGTGAAGAGTTACCGTGAAGCACCCTGTACGATGATAACTAAAACTATGCACACACACACACATACACACACACACATCATACATACATACATACATATATATATATATATAAATGTATAAGTAAAACGTACATGTAACACTCGCATGACGTACGCATAAAGCGATATGATTAATGGCTCGGTGCTATCAGTGCGTGAACGTTGCAAAACGAAGACAAATAATGTGCACCATGTAAATACATACATAGATACATGTACGTACATATGTAAATGGACCCTGTAGTTACCTACCGAACGAATCTCGAAATCTTTTACATTGGAAATAAATGTCGGCCCGTCTTAACTACTACTACTACTACTACTACTACTACTACTACTACTACTACTACTACCATTACTACTATCATTACTACATACTACAACCGATCATCATCATCATCATTGTTGTTGTTGTTGTTCTTGTTGTTATTGTTCTTCTTCTTATTGTCATCGTTTATTCACAAATTCCCTTTGACCAGCCGAATTAATGAAAGCGCGATATTGTAGAATCAAACGATGCATTATTATTCGCCATTTTTACGCATCTTGACGTCACGAGAGTCCGTTCGTTCGTCACGCTCGAAAACTTTCACGCTCGTTCCTTACTCTTACATAGCAAGATGAAACCCCGTGTTCTCCGTGAAATTTTTCTTATTAAACGTTAAATCTTTCTCTCATCCATGTGACTTCCCCATTTACAAATCGCTCTTATGCGTTTTAATTGCATTATATATATATATATATATATATATATATATATATATATATATATATCTGTTTTTTTTTCTTTCTTTCTTTCTTTTTTCATTTCTCGTTCTTTCCTTTTTCTATTTCTTTTTCTTTTTCTTTCTTATGGTATCTCTTTTTTTTTTTTTACATTATTCTATCGCAAATAAAACGTTAACGATTTGTAATTATTTGTTTGTTATTAATGTTAGAATTATTACGTTAAATATTCAGTTTTATAGAAAGGAATAAAAAAAAAAAAAAAAAAAAGAAGAAAAGAAAAATTAATACTCGTTATCTTTAATTTATTTCATTGAATTAATTGCAATTTGTTTAATTCAATTTTATGATAATACTTGATAGATAAATGGAAAAGAATTTTCTGATAAATTATCTTAAGAGTTTGAATTTTGGATATTTCTAAAGGAGGAGAGTGATTCAGAATAATTTCATTTGAAGGCTTGATAGTTTCAATTAACGTCTATCGATTTATCGACAAAATTGAAACTTGCATTTGGAAAATTAAAATTAACTAATGATATAATAATATAATTGATTTCCTAGTTCATTCTCGACAAAATGTAATTACAAAAAAAAGAAAAGGAAAAGAAAAGGAAAGAAAAGTAAAAAAGAAAAAAAAAAAAAACAAGAAATAATTGTTACATCGTATAAAGATCTTTGAATGAATTCTTTAACATAAATTAAAGGATCTAATCTGATCGTCAACATTTCTTATTATTTTTTATTCCAATTATTTTTGAATGAAATGAAACGTGAGAAGTCAATTGACGATCCCATGTGAATGAAAAATTAACAAATTTTAATGAAAAATTAACAAAAGGATGATAACGCGAAAGAGAAAAAAGGAAGAAGAAAGAAAAAAAAAAAGAGAGAGAACGGAAAAAGAAAAACATCGTTAGAAAACAACGTACCGTATAAAATCCTCCCGAAATAAATTCTTTCAGATAGATTTTGTGGATCTAATCTGATGGAAAAATTTACAATCGTAGAAAGTTCTCCCATCTCTGTGGGAACAGCTTACCGACCAATGAGGTGCACGCCCTCGAGGAACGTTACAACTAAGTATCAGATCGTGCCTCGATGAAAGTTTTAGCCGAGTCGAAAAACCCCAGGAAAAGTTGGAACTTTACTTATTGCGTTCTGAATGATGCCCTCGCCCTTCGGAGACAGGAAGGCGAGAGGAAAAAGAGAAAAAGGGGAGAAACTGTAGAAGAGAAGAGAATAAACTGAGAGAAAACTGAGAGTAACAGAGAAAGAGAGAGAATGAGCGAGAAAGAGAATGAAAAATGAAAAGAGAGAGAGAGAGAGAGAGAGAGAGAGAGAGAGACAGAAAGATAGAGATAGAGAAAGAGAGATAAAGAAGTGAGAGAGAGAGAGAGAGAGAGAGAGAGAGAGAGAGTGAGATAAAGAGAAAATGCCTTGATCGACGACGGCAGACTTTTAATTACTCTTGGGGTGCATTTGGCACAAGTTCCCAAAACGTGAAAGCGAGAGATAAGCTTCCTCGAAATGGAGAATGAGTTTGACGATATGCGAAAGATCGTAGAGAGAAGTTATGTGCCGTCAAATTATGCAATTAAAAGTCTTACACGTAGAACATGTGTGTGTGTGTGCGTGTGTTAGTATTATCAGCGTTTATTGATTTTCTTCCAGTCCACTCCTCCTCCCCCCTCCTCCTACCACCCCCACCTTCAAACCATTTTTTTCTGATTACGAGTCAATGACTTTTTATTCGCATGAATCTATCATAAATCAATGATTCTTAGCAAATCGGGAAAAAGATTCTTTTTTTTTTATTTTTCTTTTTTTTTTTTTTTTTTTTTTTTTTTTTTTTTTTTATTACGGGGTTGACATTTAAAATGATTGAAAAGAGAGAATCGATCTATTGATGCATTCTTTTCGTCGAGGAAGAGGTTAAATCTCTGCGACGAGTTGATTCTTTGTGAGTTAAGTTTTTTGTATAGAAATTAGAGAACGTGAAAGTTATAGTATATTTCTTTTAATAATATTGTTTTAATATTGGAATATGATTGTAATATAGTATTATTAATACTAATATCAACGAAGTATATTTTTTCTCTCTCTTTCTCTCATAGTATTTTATAACAAAATATATATATATATATATATATAATAGTATTAATATATATAAAACCTAATATGATATAAAACCTAAAAAAAAGCTTTTGATATAAATCAATGGTAAACGTAGTAACGAAAAATCAAAAAAAAGAAAAAAATGAGATGAAAAAAAAAATAAAATAAGAAGAAACTACAATAAAAAAAAAATATATATAAAAATATATAACAATTGCTTTGGTTTTAATATTACACCTGACGGTGGATTGATATTCCTACTATATCCTAACGATTCTTTATCTCTTTTTTATTTCATTCATTCTCTTTATAACTAAATAAATATAAAATAAAACGTAAGATATATTATACTTAAATACGTTGATTTCCACAAGGATGGTAGAATGTTGTCGGATCGATACGATGGTTAAATGGGTTAATCGGACACCGCAGTAACAGTGGCTCGTCCTTCGCATGATGCATTCTATTCGTTGCCGGCATGCCTATCCAATAGTTTTACAAACAAATCCATTATTCGGTATGACCATACAACGGAAATCACGTGGTAGATGGACCCTAAATGTCGACGTCGTCATCCGATCATTATATACGAGCAACTAACACGCGTAACGCCATATGGACGTACGATTTCAATGGATATAATGCGATACATAGCACAAACTATTATTACACATCTGCGACAGTTTCAACCATAACGAGATTCACTTCTCATCATTTGTTGAAAACTAACTCAAATCAATCGATAAACTCAAAGTAGAAAATTGTTAATGAATATTTATTTATCCATTAAATTTGGTAGTGTCGTTGACTATTAAAAAAAAAAAAAAAAAAAAGAATTAATGAAAGAAATAATAAATTTGATATTGATATTACTATAATTAATATGTCAATTTTTTCTTTGTTGTTGTTATTATTATTATTATTATTATTCTATTTAAGTAATAATATTGATATAATTTTATTACTTTGAATACTATCAATGATATGATTGTGTTATTAGATATACTGATATTTTTATAAGAATTGTATTTTTATGGTATATTGTATTAAGTATGTCGAAAAATTTTTTAAATGCAGCAACAATTGAGATATAATATACATTATATATTTTCTAATTAATATTAGATAAATATAGAAACAAGAGTTGTAACAAAATTCTGATTGGATTCAAATTGAAATTAATTGAGGAATGAAAATTTCAGAGGATAAATAAAAAAAAAAAAAAAAAAACCAAGAAATTTGTTAAACGTTCTAACAGTATGAAATGTTTTTTCTTTATTATATATATATATATATATATATATATATATATATATATATATATATCTGCAGTTCTTTCAACCGTGAACATGATTCATTTCAAGATTGCATCACTTCGATCAATGAAATCAGTCGGTAGACTACTAGACGATTAGCAAGAGCGTGCAATAATATACAAAACAAAAAATTGTTTCAAGTGTCTATCAAAGGTTTATAAAGTATACGAGTTTCGTTAGAAAGAAAAAAAAAAGAGATAAATAAAAAATATATTAGTAATACAAATATATACTCTAATATACAACGCTAGTATTATTACTATACACTAATTATATCACATATAAAAAAATAAACATTTCATACAAATTGATTAAAATCAATATATATTAACTATGATCCAAAATAAGAATTAGAGAAGAAAAGAAGAAAATATATATATATATATATATATATATATATATACCTTTAAAACAAAAGCATTAATTTCTCAAATTTGTATGTAATAATGAATTAAAATTAATATTGTAATCCTTCGTGGAATATACAAAAAAAAAAAAAAAAATTAGCAAAAAAGGAAAAATAAATTGAAAGAAATTTTAACATGAAATTTTATTTAATTTCGGATGAAAAAAAATATAATATAATCGTCCATCAACGTAAGGAGACGTAAAGCTTGCTTTCTTTTTGTATAATAATATTTATGAACCCCCGCAGGGGTTTCCAAAAATTGCCGTAGCCGATGGTATTTCACATCGTCATGGCGGGGTATTGGTAAAAGTTTTCAACTAGCAATAATCGCACCTCGGTAGAACCTCATTGGTTACGATATTGCCGCTGCGCAAAGACAGAGAGCCGCGGTCAACCTGGCTCCTGTTATAGTCTTAACCAAATGCGTTTAGTTGCGAGAAACGAACAGTGACTAGTGCCATCTAGCATCTTATATACAAACTATTAGCAATTTAAACTCTCGCGCGCCAATCTTTCGAACATTTAAAAGTAGTTATTATCTATTAATCCTATATCTAATTACGATTACATAATTATATATATATATGCATTATATATTTATATATATATATATATATGAGATTATAAATATTCAAATGCATTTTATAAAATAATTTAAATAATATCTCGAATAAAAGAAGGAAAAGAGAGAAAGAAAAATAAATGATAACAAATAATAAATGTAATAAATGATATATAATAATAATGATGATGATGATGATGATGATGATGATGATATTAATTCATATGATAAATTATATAATATAATAAATAAAAATAAGTAATAACAATCAAATCAAAAATAGATACAATTTCGAAAGAATATTATAACAAAATCGTAAAATAATATTGACGTTTAAATAAATATAATCGTTTATCGATCGTGAATTCTCTCTCTCTCTCTCTCTCTCTCTCTCTCTCTCTCTCTCTCTCTCTTTCTCTTTCTCTCTGTCTCTGTCTTTCCGTATTTTAGAAAGTAACATGAAATATTTCATAAATCATTCGAACGACATCTTTCCGTACGATCAACAAAGGAGAAAGGGATATAAATTTTCCGTAATTTTTCACTGACGCCCGTTTCATTTCACCAACGATATGATTCTTGACAGGTGAGAGAAGAACTCTCGCGAAGCTTGTTAGCAACTCATCATATAGACACACCCACCCTTTTGATACGTACTCTATGAACGTGGGATAATACAAGTTAAGTAAAGTAACTTTATTACGATAATGAGAACGCGAATCTCGTAAGGCTTTCGATGGTTAGCTTCCCTTTCGAATATAACCAATTATAAAAAATTCATTCGTGATAATGACGAAGATGATGATGATGATGATGATGATGATGATGATGATGATAATGATGATGATGATGATGAGATATTGATGTTTTTACTATGGGAAGATATATTCGAATAAGGATGCATTTTAAAGATGGTTGTGTATTCGTTTTTTCGAATTGCAAAAAAAAAACTATAAAAAAGTCATACTACCATATATTGCATTATTATAAGAATCAAAAACGACTATTAAGATTAATCTGTCTTTATGAAGATAAAATTATCCGACAAGAATATTAATAAGAATTATATATTTTATTTAAAAAATAAAGTAAAAAAGAAAGGAAGAAATAAAGGAAAAAGATACTGTAATTAAATATGTATATGTAGTGCAAATGTGTGCGCGTGTGTGTGTGTTCAGAATGAAAATTTGTAGTATAGAAATAAATCTTGTTTTCTTTCTTTTTTTTTTTTTTTTTTTCATAAATGAAATGGTTTTTTTTTTTTTTTTTTTATATAATATTAATAAAAATCACGTACTCGGTTTTTGTATTAAATCGTAAGAGAAACTATAATAAATCATATCATTTTGTATACTATTTTGTTTTACATTATTTTATTTATGAATCGACGATATATTGAAAATAATTGCTATATTTTTAAATATGACAAAAAATATTTAAATAATAAAGATATATATGTATATACACACGTGCGATGCAAGACATTTCTTGCGTTTTATCGCATGATAAACGATAATTAAAGTATACTAAGTTGCTTTATTATACGAATTAACGACAGCCATCGATAATAATTACTATATTTTTTAATTAAAAAAAAAAAAAAAAAAGAAAAGAAAGAAAAGAAAGAAGAAAAAAAAAACAGAAAAAAGAAGAGAAAATTTCTTAAATAATAATAAAAAAAAAAAAAAAAAAAAAAAAGTGATACGATGCAAGACATTTCCTCTCGTTTCGTCGCACGAGAAACTATAATAAAACTCACTAGTATACAACTTTATTATATGAATCTACGACGGCTATTAAGAATAATCTCTCTGATAAAACATAGAACAGAAATTTTATTTAAAAAAAAAAAAAAATGTAATAAAAATTAAAAAAAAAAAACAAGAAAAAAAGAATACAAAAATGATATATCGTATAGAAAGGAGAAAAAATAATATAACTGGAGCATGTATATATACACACTTATATACATACATATATACACACATATGTACATATATGTTCAGAGTGAAACGTCGTCGTATCGAAATCAATTTTACGCAGGCGTGTTTAGAAGAAAATTGAAGCAAAATGGCGAGAGTCGTTTGATTTACATAGCATTACGACGTACGCTTTTCCAACTATCGAGATACGAGGAGATAGTAATGATAGTCAGAGAGATATCATTCCGATACGATTTGCACAGCGCCCATGTATTCCTTTCATAAAAATAATTTACCGAGAGGACTAATGCGAAACACTATACACGTGTGTGTAAGTACTTTCTCTCTTTAGATTTAAACGCGACTCACCCACGCTACTATGTCATCGTTAGATCCGCCATATTTCAGTTTTTCCATCATCCATTTACATAATTTCCATATATTCCAACAAAAATATCGATCGTGTCGATTAACACGTCGGATGCTATTGATAAGGCAAAAGTAAACAGGAATGAAAGGTCATTGATAATTGACAATCAATGTTATATTCAAAACTTCATTCAAAATGTTTTTAAATCATTTTCGATTTTTAATACTTCAGGTATATATTAAAAGTGTAATGGTAGAGAAAAAAAGAGAAAAGGGAAGAGAAAAAAATATATTTACTTTTTCAATGGAAGTAATGTCTAATGTAAAAAATTATGCAAATGAATCTTCCATGCATCCATTTTCTTGACTCTAAGCAATTTTACTAATTTCGTTTAATATGTTTGGAAAATAGTTTCTTTTGCAATATTTCATTTTGTATGTCTATTAAAAGTATAATATATATACTTAAAAGAAATTTATTTTTTGGCTTAACAGTAAAGTCTAGTGTTAAAATTAATGATTAATAAATTATTTTTTAACTCGTATATAATTATTTGCATTGAATAAAAATAAATAAATAAATAAATGAATAAATAAATAAATAAAAGAAACATTTGATGAAATTTTCAAAATTTTGCTTCCTCTTTCTTTCTTTCTTTTTTTCTTTTTTTTCTTTCTCGTTTTCTTTATTTCAAATTAATGATTCCCTTCAATTTTGTATCTCATTGAATTATATGAAAACAATTCACAATGGCACGAACTTTCCGAACAACTTCGAACTTTCTACTGTTATAAGAGTAATCGTTATCTCTTACAATTGTCAAGTAAATTTCACGTGTGTCTGAAAATGAGATTTCTCGTTTCCTGTTAGTAATGTGCTAACACATATCTCCGATGGATTTTAACGCTCTATAACATCATACAACTATTATTAAGTTACAAACTCATATATCTTATTACATTTTTTCCCAGAAAGTTGATTATATACATATATATATATATATATATATATATATATATATGTTTGTGTGTGTTTATGTGTGTTTAGGTTGGGTGGACAAGAAAGTTCATAAATGACTTTTTAAAATCAATTATATTTTTTTCGAGACTTTCTAGGCTAATTTCTATTTTCTTTTTCTTTTTCTTTCTTCTTTTTTTTCTTTTGTTTTTCAAATCCCAAAATTACAAACTTAGGAATTTTCGTACGATCTTCCTTTACGATTATTTCACAACGAAAGAGATTTTATTCAACTAGATAATTACGTCTCTAAAAAGAATTTCATTCCGTTGATTATAAAACTTAATATCCAAAGTTAAGAAAATTAATTTTTATTTTATACATTTTTATTTATAAAATAGAAAAAAAGTAGAAGAAAACAAAATAGATTTATAGATCATTGAATCGAAAGAAGGAGTTAAGTACCCGTTTGTAAAGAAAATGTATTACACAAAAAATCGTTGCAGTTTTAATGAATCTAGTTTCACGTTATATAAACGTTTCTGAATAAATATATATATATAAAAAAA
>NC_057705.1:2282017-2310284 GCF_014466175.1 Vespula pensylvanica | reverse complement strand
AAAAAAAAACTACAGAAAGAGAATGAACGAACGTCATCGTTGGATCGATAACGTTTATTACGAAACGTCGAGTAAACGAAAGCATAAATCAAAAAAATTATAAATAAGAAAGAAAAAAAAGAAAGATAAATAGACAAGTAAATAAATAAGTAAATAAATAAATAAATAAATAAATAAATAAATAAATAAATTATAAAACACATAAAGACGGTAGCTTAGAGAGCATGTAACTAATCGACGGTAGATTAGTAGCTTAATCTATCCTTCCAATCGACACGAGTCCTTATCTATCTTTCTCTCTCTCTCTCTCTCTCTCTCTCTCTCTCTCTCTTTTTCTCTATCTCTATCTCTATCTCTATCTCTCTCATTCTCTCTTCAAGAAAAGTTAAGTAAAGTAACAAGATACCCAACAAATTCCCGTTGACGGGCGGGATAGATACTTACACGCAAGCGCGCGTTGAATTCTAGTAAAAGATAGATAGACGAGAGGCACGAAGATAGAGAAAGAAGAAAAGAAAAAAGAAAAATGAATAAAAAAAAAAAAAATAAATAAATAAAAAGAAGAAATAGAAACGAAACCGAAAAAAAGCACGCGAGCAAAAGAAAGCAAAAACGAAGTAGCCAAAAGAGATAAAAAAAAAAAAAAAAACAGATAGAACAAAACAAACAAAAACAAATAAAATAAAAAAGAAATACAAAAAGAGAAAATCATTCGGATGCAAGGTACGAAAGTTCTTCCTGAACGTATCCCAGTCGATGTTAGGTAGGTGCTTATTACAAGGCAGTGTAATGGGCTTCCGCAAGTGCGAGTTCCGCGGATCGCAAGTCGTTTTCCGCAGGGCGATAACGATGAGAGAGAGAGAGAGAGAGAGAAAGAGAGAGAAAGAGTAAGATAAAGAGAAAAGGAAAGAAAGAGAGAAAGAGAGAGAGAGAGAGAGAGAGAGAGAGAGAGAGAGAGAGAGGAAAATAGAGAGAAAGAGACTTCATATATAGTACTCGAGAATGAAAGAGAAATAGATATAGAGATAGATATAGGGAGTAAGAGAAAGAGAGAAGTAGAGAAATAGAAAGAAAGAGAGAGAGAGAGAGAGAGAGAGATAGAAAGACTTCGTGCATAATAGTCGAGAATGAAAGAGAAATAGATATAGAGATAGATATAAGGAATGAGAGAAGGAGAGAGAGAGAGAGAGAGAGAGAGAGAGAAATAGAAAGAGAAAAAGAGATAAAAGGAAATAAAGAACATCAGTGGCAACGTGATGTTAGCGGCCGCTCTCCCGGTAAATTAAAGTGTGTATAATGAGTAGCCGAAGGTGCGATCATTCAATTAATATCCGAGACGACGCGCGAGCGACCAGGTGGAAAGTTCTCGGGCACCCTATCTGCGCCGGCATACTTTGACTAAGCTCTATTACACGCTTTCGAGAGTTACCAGCTTTAACAGAACGGACATAAGTATAGATATACATAGGGTGTCATTCTTGTTATATCTTTGCTTATCGAGAATATTACGAATTTATATTTAATCGATATAGAATTGATATATATATATATATATATATATATATATATATATCGAAAATATTATGAATTTATGTTTCGTCGATATAGAATTGATATATATTGAAAATATTATGAATTTATATTTAATCGATATAGGATTGATATATATATATATATATATATATATATATATATATATATATGCTATTGTGTGCACGTGTCTTTACAGAAAAAAAAAATATATATATATATATATATATATTATTCGATAGGATTTATCACGGTTATTAATTATTATATTTTGATTAAAATAATAAGAATAATTATAATAAGAATAGGAATAAGACACGACAGTAAATATCTCGCGTAAAAAGATTTTGTAGAAATTCTTTTATTTTTAATTTCTCCAACGTTTTAATCGTAAGGACGAAAAGAAAAAGAAATTAATTAATTAATACTCGTGATATCAGGGAGTATTTAAAATGAAGCGTATTCAGGCGATTCAAAAAGTTTCTATTGAAAGAAAATCTAACGTGAAATCTAAACATTAGACAGCCAATAAATACTATACATCTATTATATAGGCAACGAGGTAAGTCCAAAGGATGGACTTTAAAGTGAAAGGCGAGGAAACTGATTTCCAATTAAATTGTATCTCCTTTAAAAGAACTGACCGGCTACTGCTGCCGTACATATACGTACATACACACACAACATAGAAGTATCTCACACACGCGACTCTCTTCCCTCTTTGCTCTCGTTTCAATTATAGTGTGTGTGTGTGTGTGTGTGTGTGTGTGTGTGTATCTGCAATAACACGTGCAGACGAATTATTTTTTTCGCAAATGCATATGAGTTATTTTCTTTTCGCAAAAATCGCAAATCGATAAACAAAAAAATAGAAAACCAAGAAAGAATCTTCTCAAAAAAAAAGCAGGAAAAGAAAGAAAGAAAGAAAGAAAGAAAGAAAGAAAGAAAGAAAAGAAAAAAAGAGAGAATTGAAATTATTGAACGATCAAGAGAAGATAACACCAATAAGGATAATTTTGTGGTATATAAGGAACGACAACAAAGTTAGGCTCACGAGGAAATGGTTCCTCGATACGGCTTGAAAATAAGCGAGTAAACTGTGCAACGTAGGGCAATAATGAGTGTCCAGGATAAAAAAAAAAAAAGAACGGTTAAGTTCGTGCGAAGAAACCGGCAGCTGTCACGGTCCATAACGTTTTATCACCATGCCGCGAAACATCTTCAAAGAATATAGCTGTAATAACGATAGAAATTGATTTCCTCGTGGGATCATTCGAAGGAACCAAGTAACCAACCAACCAAGTAACCAACCAAGCAACCAACCAACCAACCAACCAACCAACCAACCAACCAAGCAAGCAAGCAAGCAAGCAAGCAAGTAAGTAAGTAAGTAAGTAAGTAAGCAAGCAAGCAAGTAAGCAAGCAAGCAAGCAAGCAGGCGTAAATACAAGAAAAAGAAAAAGATAGACAGATAGACAGATAGAAAGAAAGAAAGAAAGAAAGAAAGAAAGAAAGAAAAAAAGAGAAAGAAAGGAAGAAGAAGAAGAAGACAAGAGTATTTCTCTCAGTTACTCTAATACATAGAATGGAAATCGCGTAAACGCAGAAAACGGATGGTACCTGGTATTACCGGACCGGAAACTAAAGTAAGAACGGTACCGGTCTTAGATATTTACGTGTACCTTCCGCACCATGGCCACCATGGGTTTCTTCGGTTAATACGATGACAACCCGCGGAGAGATTCTTATCTTATCTCGATCTAACATCGAGAGGCAAACGCGTGCCTCGAGTCTTTTCCAACTCGGAAATAGTATTACTGTCGTAGTAAATGCGACGAGAAGAGAAGAGAGAGAGGGGCTGTCCCCTCCCCCATTCACCCTCTCTTTCCTATCATATACTAACACACTATACTACACTAAGTGCATACCATCCAATGAAAGATTAGAAATTGGCTCCTGTTTCTTATTGCGTAATTTTATATAGGAGGAAACTTGAATTGTTAATACGGTAGTAAGATATATAATAGTAAGTAGCAATAGGTAATAGAAATATAAGAAAAATAAAGAGAGAAAGAGATGAAAAAGAAGAAAAAAGAGAAGAAATATAAAACAGTTAATTTTCTGTATCCTTTCACACACACACACACACACACATATATATATATATACGTACATACGTACGTACATGTATACAAACTTATATAGACATACATATATAAAATCATAGCGTCTATTATATCAAATTATCTTACGTTTAAATGGTCACGTCTAATTCGAACTTCATACACTTAAGAAATTTTATATGACGGAAAGATGGGATAAGTGATGGGTGATGGGTGGTGATGAGTGGAAGGTAGAGAGCGAAGGAGGGAAATGAGAAGAAAATTTATATCTCTTATGGTTAGCCACACCGTACGACAACGCATCGCATCGCACCGTACTGTATCACGCAATCGTGTGAAACAACGAACATCGCTAACTTGTTCTATAGCTAAATGTTACTAAGAGGCACAACAGAGTTCACTCGGCTGACCCTATTAGGTAGCCATTAAATCGACACGGTATCTTCTCTCGTGTGTGCCATTGGGACAAATGCCAACCATTTCCTGGAACATCTGCGTGAAAAGGATTTCTCTTTCCTGGTAGAGATCATCTTAAGTGTAAGTAAGTAAGTAAGTAAGTAAGTAAGTAAGAAAGTAAGTAAGAAAGTAAGTAAGTAAGTAAGTAAGTAAGTAAGTAAGTAAGTAAGTTCGATGGTGTCCCGTGAAATAGCAAAGGAACTTGATAGATAAATAGGTAGGTAGGTAGTTAGGTAGGTAGGTAGATAGGTAGGTATTATAAGTAGGTGGTAATGTTAAAAAAATTATGTAGAAATTCATTCTGTTTCGTATTTTCAGTACTTTCCATACTACTGCGATCTCCTCCAAATTACAACATTGGCAATAACATAAAGAAGACCTTTCTTCTTTTCTTCCTACGACTTATTTCGAGACTTTAACGATTTATTATAGTTGGATTAGAGTTAGAGAGATTTCTGATTGGAGAAAATATTTAAATGTATTATATATATATATATATATATTCTATATATATTTGTATATAGTTAGTATATTTTAATGTTTCAATGTTTTTGAACGTTTCGATGCTTCAATATCTTAATATATATTATTAATAACTTATTTTTATAATTATATTAACGTTACATTATATGTGTGCATATATGCAATATAAAAAAGAATCCTTATAATATTGTTTTAACATACATTAGTTTTATGTTTTTTTAAATCCTCCCCTACCCAAATATCTCACTGTCATTATTTCCCCATGATCACCTATTCCTAGATCTTACAGGTTTCTATAAACGACATAAAAAAAAAAAGTAGGATAACAACGACAGCATTGTAAGAAGAGGTAAAAGTAGAAGAGAAAAAAAAAATAACAAAAAATTGAAAAAAGGCAAAGAAAATAGAGTAATAAAAGAGAAAAAAAAGGATACAAAAAAAAATAGAATAACAAAAGTGACGGAAAATGAAAAAGAGAGAGAGAGAGAGAGAGAGAGAGAGAGAGAGAGAGAGAGAGAGAGAGAGAGAGAGAAAATAGAACGCAAAAAAGAAAAAAGCAAAAGAAAGTTCAGAGAAGTCTCTTATGTGTGCAACATCGATTTTTACATACATATATGTATGTATCAACCATAAATCCTAATAAGTACGTAATTAAGATGGTCGAACCCATAATAGAGATTTCATTTCTTTTCTCTCTTTCTCTCTCTTTCTCTCTCTCTCTCTCTCTCTCTCTCTCTCTCTCTCTCTCACTCTCTTTCTTTTTCTTTGTCTTTATCTTTCTTTGTCTTTCTCTCACGATATACCAATAACAGATTATTACTCTATTTTCATGTAAATTTTCATGGGAACGAATAGGAGACAACGATTGTTTCTATAGTTGATGATACCGTAACCTTAGCGGTTTCAAAGACTAGGACACTAAGACGGATGTTTGGTTTTGGCAAATAGGCTTTCTAAGTTTGCCATACTCGAAGATGACATATACTTCCGCCAACCATGACACGTTTTCGTTTCACCAATGCTAATTTAGAATTTATAATATTCGTGTGTTATTAATAATTTTGCTGATTGTATTTCTTTATAATTTCTTTAATAATAATTATCTAATAATAATATATATATATATATGCATATCTCTTTATATAAAATAATAACACATCAGAATAAAATAATATTCCACTGTAATAATCTATATAACACATTGTATATAATCTATATAATATATTATATAAATAATTACACCAATTATTGTCATTAAAAAATAAAATAATATTCTAGATAATCTACATAACATGTTATAAAAATAATCATACAACATATAACATATCTATCCGATATAGTGAATTAATTTGTTATAATATAACATAAATATATCTTCTTTTTATAACATATTAATATTTATTATTTAACAATAAATAAATATAAATATATATATATATAAAAAGTCTCAACAAAAATTGATAAATATTAAAATATTAAAATGAAAATTAACCGTTTGTTATTAATTTTAATGATTATTTTCAGTAACACGTTATTCAACAAAATTCGTCCATCGTCCCTTCCATCATCTACCCCTTCGACCACGTCAATAAGGGTAAGTTCTAAAAGCACAAGAGTAACACGTGGCTTCTCGAGGGTTAATTTGGCTTATCGTAGTGTACGGATTTTGTGCGTTTACAAAAGCGTCGGACCAAGCTAACGATATCCCGACTTTACTACACTATACTATACTATACCGTACTATATCATACTATACTATATTATACTATAGTAGTAGTACTAGAAGCCGCGAGCGTTAATTAAGATTCTCTGTCGTTTGAAAGGGGTCAAACGAAGGGTACTGCTCAATTTTGGGGAGCTAACGACGAATACTTTTAGAGGGTTGAGATTATTAATCAATCGACATACGATCAATTAACACTTAAAAGATCAAACCAATCAAATCGTAGTAATATATTTCGAATCTAATTGCGTTTTTTTTTATATATATATATATATTTTAATATTATCATTTACTTTTTTTGCATCGTCAAATAAAACAAATTAGAAATATAACTTGTCTCGTTAAAAATTGATCTCCATGTTTCTCTTCGTTTTTTCATCTCTTTCGCTTTCCTTCTTCTTCTTTTTCTTTTTTTTTTTTTTTTCTTTCTTTTCTTTCAATCGTTCAAATCGATCGACAATAATAAATAATCGATCGTTCCGTTCTTAGAATACAATATGTTTACAACATACTTTTATAATATATATTTTTCTATTTTTTATTGTTATTAATAAACGTATAATATGTTTGTGATATTAATCATGCTTTACAATATTACTGTTAATCGTAGAAAACGTTTAATATTAATTTCATAAATATATCTATTATCATTATCATCCAAAAATATTCACGATTAATGCATTAGTATGAAAAAAAAAAAATTATCCAAATACAGAGAATCTTAAATAATTACCTAAGAAAAAAAAAAAAAAAAAAAATATCTAATGTATTTCCCATAGAGATTCGGATAATTTCGAAATTTCGTAACTTTTGTTGAACAATACAAGAATTTTGAAACAATACAAGAAAACAAAAGAAAAAAAAAATGAAAAATCAAAAAAGTATACTCACCGTTTCTGAAGCGACGCTTTTCACCTTGGAGAGTAGAAACGCAGCGGGTGAAAGATAAGACTTGACAAAGTTCTCCAGGTTTCCATGATAAGCACATACTAGAATGTCACGCGCCTGTCTTATCAAAAGATTGATAACACCATCGCCATAAATTGGTCCAAGTAGATTCCTTACCAAGGAAGCGACATCTCCGCGAGCCTGAAACAGAGAACCCCTTTCATTCTTCTTACGTTATCACAAAACGCAAATTAATTAAACGTATGATAACTAATGTAATGCATACAGCTTTGAAAACACTGCATACTGTTGTTGTTGTTATATATTTTCTTTCTTTACATATGTATTATATAGTTACGTATCTTATCCTTTTCTTTTCTAATCTTAACTAACGTCATTGACTATTTAAACGTAACTTTACTGACCTCGTTCAGTCAGTACAAGCAAATGTGAATAAATTTTATAGAAATTTATTTATTCATTGAAAAGAGATGGAAAAATGAAAAAAGCAAAAATTAATGTGACGAAAGTAATCTTGTGAATTAATTAAATGTGTCATTAAATTTAAATAATATCGTAAATAGAAAAGTTTAACGATAATTTAGAATTAACTCAATAATTTAGAATTCGTTAAAAAAGAATGTGTCATCTTCGTTAATAGATTCAATGCGATATTGAATCTAAATAATACTTTTTTGATAATAACTTCAAACGAAACTTAAAGAAAAATAATCTGATTTATTATTAAAAAAAAAAAAAAAAAAAAAAAAAAAAAAAAAAAAAAAAAAAAGAAAAGGGACAATATAAAAGTATCTTTGTAAATTAATTATTGTAATTAATTCTTGTAAATTAATTATCGTAAATTAATTATTACGTGTATTAAATATATTCTCAAAAAATCAATTTCAATTCTTAACAAATATATCGAATATATCAGATATAAATAATAACGCGATTACTTAAATGTAATAATAATATACATATTTCTTCACACGATTATCTTTTTCTTTTATTTTTTCATATGATTCAATTACGTTATCGCTTATTTAGAGAAAAAAAAAAAAAAAAAGAAAAAGAAGAAGAAACAGTAGAACTTGAACAAAAATTTATAATTATTAAGAAAGATAATGCATTCTTCGTAAATTAATTAAATATAATATTAAATCTATATAATACTAAATAAATAAATAAATAAATAAGTAAATAAATAAATAAATAAAAAATCGATCAATATTTCATCTCGTGGAATTTTTTTTTTTTTTTTTTTTTTTTTTTTTTATATATATATGTAAGAAATCGAAGAAGACGGATTACGAAGGACAAGTGCGGTGATGGTCGAACATGTGGGTGCATTGTATCCTCTGAGCAGCATCGTTGCAACGATGTGCATAAACATCGTGGTTTACTAGGGCACTCACGAGGAAGAGGAATACCACGATGTAACCATTATACGTTCACCAAGCCGACGTCCGCCCACGTACGTGTTTCCGCCCTCATCGTGCTTGTAGATATTCGTATTTATACATATATACGTGTATTACATACATATATGTATATGTATATATATATGTACATAAGTTTATGCGTTTGCATAAGCACGTACGTTTATAGTTACATATCATATTAATTAATTATTCTTTCTCTCGTCACGTTTATCCTCAAATTGAATTTATTTACGAAAACTCAAAATCTGCATTAAGAATATTTATAATTTATCACATGTCTTTGTATGATACAAAATTGAAAACTATTTTTTTTTCTATATGTAGGTATATGTATTTTTTTAAGATTGTTTTCTTTTCTGTGAATTTTGCAGTGTTAATAAAAAAAAAAAAAAAAAAAAAAAAAAAAAAATGATGGATCTTTTTATAAGATTAAATAAAAAATTTCCACTTTGTCGTGACATCTTCTTCGTTGTTAATATTTATGATATATATTTTTCTTCTTACAAATATAGAAATATTATTTGAAGTTAATAAATAAAATAATTTGAAGTTTCTTAGGTTAATGGTTAACAGGTTAACTTCCTTTTAAGTGAGTTCTCATTCTCAATGATATATTATACTCGTGTGAACTTTGAAAACCAAATGAGATTCTATTTATCATAGAAGGTGTATATTGCAAACTATAGTTACGTCTCACGATGCACCATGACATCGGTCATAAAATTGCAACTCTTGGTGTTCGTCGGTAACAATATTTGGTTAGCCAGAATTTATGAGTAAAAGGGTGAGTATAGAAGGAACATAAAGGGCTCATCTAGGGTCTCCCGCATCCCTGTGGAGTATTCGATAGGGGATGAACTAGAGAGGGGCTCGTTTTGTACTTCGAACATAAATTAACCGCGATTCACATGCCACTGGCTTTAATCGTCTACCTTATGCAGCTGTGTTGTTTATTAATGTTATTTACACACGTGAAAGATCATAGTCCGATTTACCATCGTATATTTATGACTTATAACATAGCTTATAACATAACATGATTTATATATGGTTATATTATTGTAGATACATATATTTATTCTTGTATCTCTTATTATTATTATCTAATTCTATTGTATGTATTTATTTAACTGTGTATCGTTATTGATTATATTTTTTTTCTTTTTTATTATTATATCTCGCTACGTATATATTTTTATCATTACATTGTGTATGTTTATTATTATTGTTATTATTATTATCATTCAATATTATGCGGTACATCGTCAATTATTTATTAATAATATTATTCGATTAACTTGAAATCCGGTCGCATCGATTTAATCAATTATTATCAATCTTTTTAATAAAATGAATCTTGAAGTTAAACGAAGTAACTTTAAACTGGTTGAAAGAAAAAGAAGATGTTTTTTTTTTTTTTTTTTTTGAAAGAAGAAAAGATAAAAATAGATATACACTTTTGTAGATTAAAGATAAAATAAAATGAAACGTAAAAGATATTTCGTCTTTACCTCTTTAAATCTTTTATATGCACTTGATCCGACATGCCAGCTAACCCTACGGAATTGTAATAAAACGAGCACGGTAGGGCATCTCTTGATTAGCTTCTTTGTGTTTAGTCATTCGCTTTGTCTAATCTCATCCCTCTTTTTACTCGCCTCTTAATAAACCCTGTTAATTTACATTTCTAACGAGAATTTCAACGCAGCTGAACGAATTTTCTCGCAATTACTAATCTACATTCTTGAATGGTATTAAAATTTGATTGCTCCGTATGTTTAACCGCATGATTTTTCAACAAATTAAAAAAGGAATATTCAATTTTAAATCGTTCACGTGCAAATGAAACACATTATAAGATAATAACGCGTTATTTCTTATATCGCGTACGATGTTATCAATTTTATATTATTTATATAATTTATATGAAATCGCTCATATCTAAATTCAAAGTATAATATTTTGAATAAATAAAAAAAAAAATATATATATATATAGATATAGTTAGATATAATTATAAATACTCTATAGAAAGAAAAAAGACAACTTTATATCACATATAAAAAACACGATTTTTATATATTATTGCAGAGATACATTCGTCGACAAATTTTATCGTTCTTTTTAATACGTTTATAAAATGCTATAAAAAAAAAAGAGATGATATAAAACAAACAAACAAACAAAAAAAAAAAAGAAAGAAAGAAAAGACAAGACAAGAAAAAAGAAGAAAAAGAAAATTATCAATTCAGATTGATATATAAATTAAACTCGGTCAAATTGAAAAAAAAAAAAAATAAAAAAAAAAAAAAAAGAAAAAAAAAGAAAAAAGAGTTCGAGAAAGCTACAAGTTGATCGTCCCTACTTTCTATCCCAGTATTTACAGATCTCTTCCGAGTTTCTATATCGATTTAAAACACTCGGCGACCCTTCATCTGGCTACGCTTCTCGAATTTCAAACCAACCTCGCAGCTCCTCTAATTTGCATCACGGACACATTTATTCAGCTAGGAACTTCGATTATTCACCCCCTACGGTATCCAATGGTTACCGAGCGTACCTTTCCAAAAGGGCTTGCAAGGGATGTCACGATGCAAATATTTCCAATTCTCATCGATCAATCGAAATCGAAATCAAAATCGAATATGGTAATGACACTCGAGTACTCGTTAAATCGACAATGAAAAATTTTGTTTTCCTTTTGTTTTCCAAAACGTTGTTGTTGTTGTTGTTGTTCGTAAATCAAACAAACTCGTTAGGGGACTTAATGACTCGAGAGGGAAAAAAATTATATATACATATGTATATATGATGTATATAGCTATACTCTAGACAAAATTCAAACGAAACGAATTCGCAAAGCATATCCTGTCGATCGAGACAGACATTCTATCGAAACGATTCAATCGAAAGATTCTTGGAACGAATCGATAGATATCAAACGATTTCTACCTTCCTTTTTACGCACTCTGAACACCCTACACGGATTGAAACAACAACGCGGAAAAAGAAAAAAAAAAAAAAAAAAGAAGGAAAAAGTAAATAGCAAAAAAAAAAAAAAAAACAAGGATACGAGAGATATTTCTCTCTCATCGGTTGAACGAATAAAACGAACGCGATATCTTTGTATGTAAAACGAGTATTCGATGAATATTTCAATAATACAGTTTTATCTATGGATCTTTCCTAACTGTTTGTAATAATACTGCGAGTATGTTTTTAAAGAAAGAAAAAAGAAATGAGAAAGAGAGATATCACGAATAATTACATAGGATTGTCGATATTATCTAATCGAATTTTTCTTAAGGATCTTTAAAAATTATCTTTTCAATCGTTTGGAAAAATAAAACAATTAACGATTAACGATTAACGATTTAATCATCGTTATTAGAAATATAATCGGATGCTTTTAGAATAATCCTTACATCGAATAAAACTCTATTCACAAATAATAATTTATCATAAAATAAGCAACGTGTCGTTAATTAAATCGTCTCAAAAAAAAAAGATATTAAAAAAAATGAAAGAAAAAGAAAAAAATCTATCGGACTTAAGTAGATAAAACATTTTACCAATGCACTTTTATCGTCGTCATAGATACTAACTATCGTAAATATTCTTACCATGATCATTCACACATACACACAAACACGTACACAAATTGAATTGATAGAAATTGAACAATTATTACGAAATATCGAGCACTTCAATAACGAGTCTCATTAAATTGCTTGTCTCATTAAATTGCATTAAACTTCGCTATAATTCGAAATTGTTATACGTACATATACTCTAATACAGATAGTTCGAATAATAATTATCAAAAAATAAATAACGCGTCGAGCATTGTTAATTAAATCCTTAGAGAAAAAATCGAAGCAAAGAATATCAAACATTTACTTTTTATTCTAATAACATTGATATATTTTAATAATAACAACAGACGATAATTACGAAACATTGAAATATCCTAAAAAAAAATCTTCATTCCACTCAAACCAATATCGGAACTATAAAATGCGTAACATTCGAATACTCAACTCCCATTAGATAATCACGTTCTAATTGAATTCGAATCCATCGCGTTCGTTCAGCAACTCCGTGGTAATTCAATAATGATCAAGACAAAACAAAAAAGGAAAAAAAGGAAAAAAGAAATAGAAAAAAAAGAAAAAGAAAAAAAAAACAAACACAAAAATAACAAGCAACGACGCGTCGAGCAACGTTAATTAAATCTCGTGTAAGAAAATAAGAAGAAAAGTAGATAAAAAGAAAGAGAACAAAAAGAAAAATCGACAAGAAAAAGGAGAAGAAAAAAAATTAAAGAAGTCTATCGGAAGTTAACCGAGCTCATTACACAATATACCAGAAGCACCGGTGTTATCCATCAATGCTCGGCACTTAGCAATCGGTAGAAAATACCACGGTTGGAGAGAGTTTTGCATAAACGAATGAGCGAATGAGAGGACCGATAGATAGATAGATAGATAGATAGATAGATAGATAGATAGATAGATAGATAGATAGATAGATAGATAGATAGATAGGTACTAGCTAGGGTTGTTGAAGGGTGCAGACGAAGAGGAGAAGGAGTACGAGTGGATGGAAGAGAAAAAGGAGGGGAAGAAAGAGGAGGAGAAGGAAAAGGAGAAAGATAGGGAGGAGAGTACCAAATGGGAACGTGCATTAATCAAGTTCTCTAAGCGGAAAGCTGAGGTTAACGGATCAAGTGTCTCGCTTAGTATTTCGATAAAATTGCAAATCTTCCTAGATAGGTGGATAACCACCGTTAACGACTTATATATTTTCACCTTATCGTCATATTATTTATTCATATTCAAATATGAATTTATATATATATATATATCTTGAGTGACACAACGTCGAAACGTTAAACCTAGGATAACTTAGAGTCGTTTATTTAAATTATCGCTTAGAAGCTTGTAATCATCAATTACTATGTAATGGGTAACTCTATTTATATATATATATATATATATAGCTATGTATAGTAGAGGTTAGTTTAACTATCTCGAAAATTTATTCGTCGACGGACGATGGGACTTTATTTTTGTTAGTATTTCTTTATTTACATAACTACGTTTTATATATGTATGTTCGTATGTATGTATATATGTATGTATATTATCCATACGACATACGGACAATGCACTCGCGATCAGAGTACGTAAAAGGCGGCGCCATTCGATTCCAAGCAAACTCGAATGCAATTGCAATCGTGTAACGACGTCTCAATCCAACCGCGGTGCATTCCAAGGATTTGTTTCCACTCAGATTACAACTACAGATATCGCGGTCGCGAGCGACCTATATTTCATGCCAGAAACGAGAACCGCATCGATCCGATTCATTTAATTCGCCAAGTTTCGTAATGCCTGCGCCCGCGAAAAGCATGCTTCGCTTTTGAGATAACATTTATATATCAATATAACTATATATATATATGTATATGTATCTGTATATGTGTATATATAAATAGTGAGATCGAAATAACTTATGTTACTTTCCATATTCATAGCTTATTTCTACGTACACATATATACACATACATATAACAAATATACATAGACATATAGATATTATATTTATAAACGTATGTATATATATTTTATTTATATATATCATATAAATAATATATATTTATATAATGTATATTATATATAAAATTTATTGTTTATATATATATATTTATTTATTTATTTATATTTATTCATATTAATATATATATATGTACTTATGTATATATGTATATATATATATATATATTGTACATAAAGCAACGATTTTAACGAAGAACGCAAGAACGTTGCGTGTATCTGATCGTGGATCATCAGCAGCAGCGCGTGGCCTATGACTTTGGCTAGTTACGCCGGTGAAAGTCAAAGAAGAAAGTTCTTAATACGTGATTTTTTTATCTTTTGCTTTTTTTCTTTCCTTTTTATTTTTATTCCCCCTTGTCTCTTTTCTTTCTCCTTTTTTTACCTTATTACGTACTATCTCCCACTTATCTCAGAAAATTTATTATGTTTACAGGGAAACAAACGATACCAGTCGAATTTCACGATCCTTAAAATCGATTACGATCGCTTTCTCGTCGAATTTTATTCGATTCGTATCCTTGTCCTAATCATTTATCACACTTTTCTTTTAAAGTTGCTGCGTACGTAAGTTCAAATCTAAAAAAAAAAAAAATAAGTCCTTCGAGCTACAATTTCAGCTTACAAACCAAGGCTTCGAGGAACGAGAAGTGGATATACCTTTTTCATAATTAGATATTATTTTTAAAAGATCGATAAGATAAATAAGAATCGCGAATTGATAAGAATAAACTAGTCCATTAAATCGAATTGCACGAATGTTTACTTTGAAAGTGATATAAGTTAATATCCATTAAGGAATGAATTTATTAATTGTCTTAATTAATTAACGAATCGATTATTAATTGTCTAAAAACAATTTATTAATTATCCCTTCGTTATGGCAGCGCATTACGAGTGCGTCTTAATTTTTATTCAAAATTAGAATGCGATTTTAATGAAAATTTCTTTTTCTTCTTTTTCTTCTTTCTTTTATGCTTTCTTATCATTCTTTTTTATTATTTTTCTTTTTTTCTACGATAATGTATACATACATTCTATGAAATATATACATACAATATATATACATATATGCACATATATACACACACACATATATATATACTATATATTATTACATATGCACACACATATCTCCTTTAAAAAACGTCTCACATACATATATATATATATAAATATATACTTTCTATGATAATACATACATACATACATACATACATTTTTTCTTTTTATTATTGGTAAACACACAACACAGATCATTAGATTGGAACATTGGCGTTAGCCTAAGGAATTAGTCGCTGCAGGTCGTAACGACGGGTCACGGCTGTGGCAGAGTCTGTATATAGGACAATGACGTCACCATGGCTTACCTACAAGAACAGTGTATAAAATGTATCCGGTGGGTGTGTCGCTCCCATACCCTTTGTGACTCCGACTGGCGCTAGGAGCGACGAGGCCGCTATTATAAACGCCGCTGTTTAACCGCCGCGTAAACGGCCGCGCACGAAAGGGAAGGTAATCGTGCGGAGCACGACCGGATTCTATTTTGTCAAGACTATACCACCCGGAATGGCTACCATAAATTGCTGAAACACCGCTAATAGAGCATTAATACAAAAACCATCGAATGGATTTACATCATCATTTTTATCACACCTATCGAATTCCAAACCAAATTGAATTTTCTTATTCTTCTAACTTTCTTCAAAACTTATCTATGTATCTAATGAATTATTTAAAACTCGACAAAAATCTAACAGAGATGGATCGTTTAATCTATTGAAATCTATAAGTTCATCGTTTCGATCGACGAATTTTCATATTTTTGATTCATCGAAATGAACTTTTGAAATTATTGTAGTCGTTTATAAGGGATGATAATAAATGATAAAAAATGTAGATATGTATAACGGAGATCTATATATATATATATATATATATATATATATATATATATATATATATATATAGATGCATTTTTTTGTTCAATTAAATTTTGAGATTTTTTTTTTTATATGAATTAATCATCTGTCAGAATTATTATAATTGTTTGTCACGGTAATCTAGTTTATTGGTTATAAATTTTATATAAAAGTTTGTGTATTCTATATATATATATATATATATAAAAAATTAGAATATAAATATCTATATAAAGGATTTTACTACTTCATATTCTATATAAGATTCTAAATAATTATTCGAAATAAATTTTCATCGCATATCCTACATTTTTATATTTTATATACCTATATAAAAAAAAAAAATGTATAAAAAAAGTATATAAAAAGAAATGTGTCCTACAGAAATTTCATTACATACAATTTCCCCAATTTTAAAATAATCGATAAAATTAATATTATTATCTGAAATACAAAATTTATATATTTATATATATTAAAAAAAATATATATATATATCCTAAATATTTTATTCTATACAAATTTGTCTCGTTCGAAAATAATACGATCGAATATTATTGTATCATCCTTCCGTATTCGAACTATTATATACGTGAATTACAAAAATAAAACAAAAAATGAAATAAAAATAGAAAATACAAAATACAAAAATACAAAAAGAGATTATCGGGAGGTCAATCCAAGAAAAAAAAATGAAAAAAAAAAAGAAAAGAAAAGAAAAGAAAAAAGAGAGAAAAAGAAAAAAGAATAGCTTCTTTCACGAAGATTGAAATAAAACGATGACGGTTCCCATATCATCCCAATAGACATTCAGGATTTATATTCTCTATCCTACGATCACGATTTTAATTCTTTTATTAGGTATGAGCAAACGAACGAAAGAAAGTTCGAACTCCCAGGCATCAATTCGTATCTCAATCACGAATAAACACACACACACACACACACACATATATTTATACGTATATAAATAGAATAGATAGTTACATCGAGTATAGAAATAATCGAAAATGAGGAGGACTCTTGCAGTACCATAATTGTACGCTTAAATTTGCGTTACACGCCAAATCGCGTGACGTTAAAAGATAAAACGCGAGTCGGCGATTCTCCAATCACCTTCCACGAATCATTCACTTCCTCGAGATATACATATTTATAATATAATACATAAGTAAGTCATCGTACTCGTCGTAGTCGTCGTATCTTTCGAACGGTGAAACCTACTCTCCAGTTTCGATAAACACATTATATCGAAGGAAGTTTCGATCGAGAACATAATTATTGCTCAATATTAATTTAATCTATATATATATATATAAAATATAAATATAGTCAATAATTATTGAAACTCTAATTCAATTATTGATATGATCGTCCTCTTATCTCTCTCATTTTCTCAAACAGGATAAGTACTTAAATAAATAAATAATCAAGTCGATATGTAATTGATATATAATAATACATATATATGCGTGTGTGATGTGCGCGTGTGTGACAATCAAGATTAAACTCAAGTGGAACGACAAACTCCCTTCCCCCATTTAATCTATCCAACGAAAACCTCCCTCTTCATTTTAATTCTTTTCCCTTTTTATCAATCGATAATTATTTCTAAATGGACGATTACCTCCTTCTCTCTCTTTTTCTATATCTGTGTATTTTACAATTAATAGGGGAAAGTTCAATAATAGTCGAGAAAATAATGGAGTAATGACGACGAATAATCGTACGCATATTTTTAACTATCTCTTTCTTTCTTTCTCTTTTTTGCTCTCTTTCTTTCTTTTTCGTTTTGTCTCTCCCTCTCTCTCTCTCTCTCTCTCTCTCTCTCTCTCTCTCTCTCTCTGTCTCTTTCTCTCTCTCTTTTTCTCTTTCTGTATTTAACCACGTCGCAACGTATAAGGTAAGATACGAATAAAAGAAATAACCTGGTGGATTTTAATAACAGTAATCGTAAGGTGGCAAGGCGTTTCACCATCTCTCGAGCTCGGCATCAATTATCCACTTCTCGACTCATTCGCGTGAAAATTAGACGGGCCATAAATTTCATGGAATTATCGTCCATCTCGGTCTAGTACTGAGTTTCGCACTCGTTTTCGCGCTAAACGCATATCCTCGATGGAACGTTTCCAGTTTATTCCACCTCCGAGTTTATATTCGCCACGAGCATCGTAAGCGAAGAAGAAGAAAAGAGAGAGAGAGAGAGAGAGAGAGAGAGATCGTGTGAATCTATCTAAATACCAACTTCAAACTTTCCTATCTTTTTAAATAAACAATAATAAATAAGTTCAACGGAAAAATATTTTCGTAACGCATCTCCAGATCTTTTATAATAATTCTAATCTTATATAATAAATTTTGTCTAATATATATATATATAATCAATTTTGTATTCTGTATAAAAAATTTTGTCTAATATATATAATAAATTTAAGAATTAATAAATCTTAAAATTAAAAAGAAGGCTACTAGCGTATCTATTATTGCTATAAATTTTTTATCGCATCGTATCTCACGTTAAAAGAAAAAAAAATGAAAAAAAAAAAAGAGAAAAAAACAAACAAACGAACGAACTTACATACTATTACACCGATAGACACTCTATGAAATTGTTACAACATCGATCGTATTTCTCTCTCGAACAAATTGACCGACACTGTTACAATTTAAATCGATAACAAGAGAAAGAAAAAAAGAAAAAGAGAAAGAAAAGTTGCAATACAATGATAACTAAAAGCGATAAAGAGATATTATCGAGTGGACGTTTAACGTTAAGCGATGATCGAGCGTCACAAGCAATGTTTGATCGATCCAAGACCGATCCCAGTTCCATAGTAAAAAATATCTAGGAAGTGAAACGTGTCAGTGATTAATTCGATTCAACTTCTAGAAGTCGCTATCGCCGAAGCGCGTTTTGCAGACACAACTCTCGCGCACCTTGCGTGTTGTTGTTGTTGTTTGTCGTTGTCGTTGTTGTTTGTCGTTGTTGTTGTTGTTGTTGTTGTTGTTGTTGTTGTTGTAAATGATGGTGGATAGTAATGGTGGTGATGGTGATGGTGATGGTGTTGCGCGCTTGCGCTTTCCTAACCACAATCGCCTAAATTAATTACATCTCCGGATACGATCGGTTGTAACAAGCCCGTAATAAACTTTGATCGTGACAAACCACCTACATACGAGTCCCTCATTAATTTCGACGTCGACCCGTACCTGGTATATATCTATCCTATGCTTTTGCTATAATGATATAATAATAATAATAATAGTAATAGTAATATAACAATAATAGTAATTATTATTATTAATAATTATTTATATCGTTTCTAACTTATTCGATAATTATTATTATTATTATTAGTACAATAATATCTTTATAATTTATTGTTAAAATAATAGTAATAATAATTGTAATAATTATAATAACAATAATAATATAATAATAAGAATCGTTGAGTTTTATCGACAAGGTTACATCAATCGAAAGACAATGATATCGAAAATTATCATCGATCGTTATCTTTTTCTTTTTTCTATTTTCTCTTATCAATCAATTTTCGATGATATATCAATATAATTCAGCTATTTTCCTATCATGATAAATATGATATATTCATGCAAGGAGAAAGAGAGTAAAGGGAGATAAAGAGAGATAGAAAGAGAGAGGTAAAGAAAAGGGAGGAAGACTTTCACTCGGTGTAAGGAGAACTCGAGTCACGTCGTCACCTCGATATCACTTTGTGATCGACAATCTTGAATAAAAGAGAAGGAAGAAAAAAAATAAATATATAAAAATGTGCTTGAAATTGTTACAAGAATCAAATTTGAACGAATTTCATCTCTCTCTCTCTCTCTCTCTCTCTCTCTCTCTCTCTCTCTCTCTCTCTCTCTCTCTCTCTCTCTCTCTCTCTCTCTCTCTCTTTCTATATATACATATACATATATACATATATATAGTTTTTTTACGAATTTTCAAAAAAACTAAACACTGCACATCATCAATTTTCTTCTTCTTAATTTTATTATAAATAATTTTGTATTCGCCAAGACACTAAAACATTTATTTTAATTAACGTGTTAAACATTATTAAATGTTTAATAAAAGTTTATTAAACGTTAATAACTTCAATACTCGTATGTTCCTGCGAAAGGATTACAAAAAAGTAAATAAATAAATAATAATGAATGAATGAATTTTAATTCGTATACCTAAGATTTTTCGCAAATAAGGCGATAAAAGACATGTAGAAGAATACGCAAACCAAACGCAATATTTTCGCGATGAGAACGATTATATCTTATCGTTACAAGCGTATTTCTGTCGCATGAGATTTCTTTTAAAATTCGTAGTTTGATTAGACGGGTGGAAATGAGAATGAACGAGAGAAACCAACGAAACACGTTGGTTGTAGGTTTGCGAATCGACCACAGGAGCAACCACCTCTCGAGTGGTTTCTAGCAGACGACCTGCACATTCCCAGCCCTCCATACCACTACCTCCCCCTCCACCTCCTCCTCTTCCACCACCTCTTCATCTACTTCAGCACCTCTCCCTTCGTTCCTCACTTCAACTCCACGTACTTAAATCCACCATACCCTTTCTACCCCCACCCTTCCTTCTGCTTCTTCTTCGACATAGTTTTATTCAGCTCTTTTTTTTTTTTCTTTTGCTTCCCCTTCCACATAGTTTTATTCATTTCGAACTGACTTTCTTTCTCTCTTTCTATCTCTCTATTTCTCTCTTTATCTATCTATCTATCTATCGGTCTTTCTCTTTCTTACTCGCAGACTCTTGGTAGCAACGATAGTGCAAATATTTGCACGATCCTTACTTACTTACTTACACACACATATATATATATATGTATGTATGTATGTATGTATGTATGTATGTATGTATGTATGTATGTATGTATGTATGTATGTATGTATATGTATGTATGTATATATGTGCAGTAAAAAAGAATTGCGAAGGAAGATGACCGCGCTTAGGTTACTAAAGTGGGAGACCAAGAGGACTCGGGTCGCTGTCCTTTATAAACTCAGGAGACCACTAATAGGAATTATCGTCGTTATGTACTCTAGCTCTTTTTCTATCTATATATATCTTTATTTCTCTCCACGTTTCTTTCTCTTTCTCCCTCTCTTTCTTTCTATACTTGTATATATCTTTCTATATCTATCTATTTCTTTCTTTCTCTATCTATCTATCTTATATACACATACACACACACACACACACACATACATTTATATATATTACTATCTTTATCTTTTACTCTCTTTGTCTCTGTCTCTCTCTTTCTCTTTATCTATCTATCTATCTATCTATCTATCTATCTATCTATCTATCTATCTGGCTAATTATTAATCGAATCAAAAACTATTAGATTTAATTTCAATTAACATTGTTCGTTATTGTATTCGAATAACAACGCATACGTACGTAAAAGATAAAAGTTAATAAAAAAAAAAAAGACTAGTAATAATTGATACGATTGAAGGTATGCCGAATAGATAACTTCAATTTCATGGATCGGATAAAAGTATAATTAACGTGTAATTAAAATAAATCGATTACGATTAATACGCAACGAATAAAATTTTATATGAAGAAATATTAAAAAGGTATAAAAATTATTGTTAGACTTACATGTTGGAAGACTTCGTTGTACACGATGTTCACTTTACTACGACTTATCTACGACTGACTCGTTATAAACAAAACGCGAGAGAAACTAACAAAGTACAAAGGAAATAAAAGTATAGAGGTCCTCTCGTAGTACATGTTAATGCTAACAATTGTAAACACATCGTAACGCGTTGTAACACGTTGTATTGATATTTTTCGGCGAATTTCGTTTCTTTTGAAAATACTTTACGAAGAAGAGATTTATGGTATTGTTATAAACAATTAATAATCAGATAAATTTTATTATATATATATATCTGTTTTTATCTATCTATCTCAAACTCTCTTTCTCTTTCTTTCTTATTCTCTCTATATGTAATTATGAATATATATATATATATATATGTGTGTGTGTGTATATGTATATGTACGTATGTATATGTATGTATGTATGTGTATATGTATGTATATATTGTTTTTATAATTTATATTATATGTTCATAATTATAATTATATATATATGTATATACATATTATTTGATGTAAAGAAAATTATCTAAAGAAAATTAAAAAAAAATGAAAATAATGTTAAGATCCATGTTGATCACATTGTTACGATCTAACAACAACTAACTAACTAATTAACTAACTAAACAAAACAAATGATTCCTAGAAATACAGAAAACATAAAAACATATGTAGTTATCTTCTCTCGTAACGTCCTATTGATCTCTAATGAATACTAATCTAACCATTAATATCTATCAAATAGTTTGTTCCAATTACATTAATTATTACGTAAAGGAGAATGACAAATAAATTCAAAAAGCTTCTAAAAGATTCTAAAACTCAATTACTCCTTTTTACGAGACCTTTTAAAAGCTAATCTCTTTTTTTTTCATTATTTCAAATCGTCGAATAACCATACGAGCGAAAAAAAAAATTTCGTGAAAGAGTACACGGAGAACGATTTTTAAAAATTACTTGACAACTTTTTTCGATTCAGTAGATATTAAAAAAAAAAAAAGAAAAAAGAGAGAGAGAGAGAGAGAAAAGCCAATGTAATTGCATTACTATTACATTTTCATATTCCATTGACTCGTAACTCTTTCGTGTTTCAATAATAAATTCGGAATACTTCGAGTGGAATATTTCGTCGATTAAAATCGACGAAATGAAAATTGCATTATTCAAATATACTTGATAATATTTCAATCGATAACTATACACACACATACACACACACACACACACACACACACATGTACACTTGTTTTAGTAAGAGCCTGTATTCGTAATGGTTATAATTAAACGAGGCCACTACCCAAGCAAGCAGCATGTCTCCAAGCAAATCTATGCATGCAACTAAGTGCATGCAACTTAAGAACAGAGATTATTAATCAACATCCTTAGGGGTCGAGAGAGAAAGAGAAAGAAAGAGAGAGAGAGAGAGAGAGAGAGAGAGAGAGAGAGAGAAAGAGAGAAATAGAAAGACTGAGAGACTCGGATAGCTCTCGTGCAAATAGAACCGTGATAAATCGTAGAACTCGAGTTCTCTCTACTGTCCAGTCGAACGACGAAAGGGAGAATGGAAATGTCTGTCGGTGGCACCTTTCAAGAGAGCTTCGCTAAAAGTACGAATCGAATGGACGATCTCAAAGACGTCCCATCGATTGATATTACCTCAATCTAAAATATTTCATCACGTAAAAACAAAACACACAGTTTTTAAGCAAATCAGCTTCGTCGATAATTTGTAATTTTTTGAAGGATATATCATCGTCTATCAAATGACATAAATTTAATTAAAATGTGAATACATACATTTAAAATAAAACGTATGTATATATCGACTTAATCGATAATTTAAAATCGAATTCGATCGGACTTTCTAAAAATTGTTTATCTATTGTCAATGTTTTTCTATCCTTTATGAAAATGTTAACCAAACGATTATTGTCTAAAAAATTAATGAGTAATAAAAATTATATAGAAAGAATATTGATTTAGTCGTTAAATTAAAATCGAGTTAAATGGATATTTTAATTTATAATGAATTTATACGAACGTTTATTACGAACGTTTATTAGAAACGTTTGTCTATTATTTATAAAAATGTTGATTGAACAAGTTTCTTTGAAAAAGTGTCCAAATAAAAAGTCATAATAGAAAATTTATCGTTCGATCGACAATTAAAATCGAATTGGATGGATATCCTAAAATCGTTCAATTAATAATTACAAAAATGATCGATTACGCTTTACGTCGATCTGTTGAAAACGTTAACATATTTACGAAAGGAAAAAAAAATAAAATAAAATAAAATTAAATTAACAACGTAACTTTCGCAAAAGTTTCGATAATGTTGAAATAAAAATTATATATGAGAAACGTATCGATCGATCGACGATTATAATTATATCGAAACGAACAAATCGATTAGATTATTATTATATGTCTATTGAAACCATTTGTCTATTATTTAGAAACGTAAGTTTAAAAAAGAAAAAGAAAAGAAAAAGAAAAGAAAAGAAAAAAAAGAAATTCAAAATGAACTCGAACAAGTGAAAGTACATAAGAATAAAATAAATACTGTAATTAATTATCGATCATTCGATAATTAAAATCGTATCATATAGGACACATCCTATGATCACGTCGATCGATTAAAAACATTTATTTATTATTTTAAAAATATAACTTAACGAAACAACTTTCCAAGAAGATTCGTGGAAATGGAATGAGAACGGTAATAAGTTATCGATCAGTCGATAATTAAAATCGAATCGAACGGACGAAGTAAATATATAGAATCTATTTAAACTAACAATTACTAAACTTGGTAAGTTGGTACTTAGCCAATGGATCTATATATATATATATACACATAGATACATACATACATACATACATAGATACATGTATATACATATATGTATATATTCTCTGGATCAAGTTCTAGAGAATATTATACCACTAACATTTATGATGACTTTAATCGGAGTTATTAATCGAGTTGATCTTTCCGCTTCTAAGATACAAGTGTATCTATATGCATGTATATATGCTTATAAGTATGTGTACAGGGTGTCCCGTTTATCTCGAAAAAAAATTGAAATATCTCGTCCGACGAGTGGGATATTGAATCTAAACAAAAAAATTTTACCAATTTCTTTTTCTTTCTCGTAATCCGATGATATTCGTAACATTTATTAGATTTATAAATTCTCACAAACGTTATTACGTTTTCAGTAGTATAAGACGATATATCGTTAGATTGTATTATGAAAAAAGGAGTGTATAGTTGCATTAGAAAAAAGAAAAAAAAAAAGATGAAATAAAGAAGATAAAAGAATTGACTTCATAGAATAATTCGGCTTTTTTCTTCGTATCGAACGAAATTGATGAGAAAAAGAAAAAGAGAGAAAGAATTTCTCGAGGAAAAAAGTCTGCGGAGTTACTTCAATTTTTTCCAGATAAACGAGATACCCTGTGTATATCGATACCGCTTAAGTACCTACATACAGAAATGATAATAAATTGCGGCGCAAACTCGCCTGTCAAAAGAAAGAATAGCAACGTCATTATCCGTTCAAACGTAATACACACGGTAGATCGTTAATGAGTCTCTCTCTCTCTCTCTCTCTCTCTCTCTCTCTCTCTCTCTCTCTCTCTCTCTCTCTTTCTTTATATCTTTCTTTCTTTCTCTTTTTCTATGTTTTTCCACTGACCAATAGTACACGTGCAAAATTTATTGACCGTGAGATTATCGTCGCGAACGAGACGTTTCGCTCGATGAATCTCGTTGAACGCGTTCAAGAAGGTGGATCGAAACTAGAATATATATTACAGAAGCGGAAAGGAGAATCCCATGAAAAAGAGAAAGATAAGAAGGGGAAAAAATCGAGAAGAAACTTTGGTTTGTGTTGAATAATAATAATAATAATAATAATAATAATAATAATAATAATAATAATAATAATAATAATAATAGTAATAATAATAATAATAATAATAATAATAATAATAATAAAGAGAAAGAAAAAAATATTAAGTCAGAATATACGGAAGAAAATAGAAAAGACTAGATAAAATAGAAATATGAGGATATATAAAGTATATCTATACAAATATATATTTGTATTTATGTGTATATATATATGTGTGTGTATATCTTTTTTATATATCTTAATTCTTTTATATTTTTCATATTTTTCATATATTTCAATTTTACATTTGTAATATATAAAAAAAAAATATATATATATATATATACACGTTATATTTGTTTGTATCAGCTGATTAAGTAAAAATGAATAGGTAATATATTAGAATTTACAGTATTCTAAATATAAATCAAGAATGTTGCATTAATGTTTTATTAAAAAAAAAGTCCGATATACATAATCGATGTAAAATGATATAAAAAATAAAAATAAAAAGAAAAAAAAAAAACGGAGTAAAAAGAAAAAGAAGAAGAAGAAACCAAATGATAATATAAAGAAGTAAGTTAGTAACGGGATTTATAAAGTTTTAATAAAGATAAACGATCCGATGTGAAAGCAAATATCTGATTGGCGATAGGTATTATCTGTCTGCGTGTATGTGTATCGTAGTAATTCGTAGGTTTACAAAGGAAAATAGAAGTATTAATCGTCGATGCGAGTGATGTGGAGGGTGTAGGAAGAAGAAGAAGAAGAAGAAGAAGAAAAAGAAGAAGGGAGGAATGGATGGGGTAAATAGCTCTGGCACACGGCAATAGTAGATTAGAGTAGTAGATAAAGACCTTTAAAAGATTGCTTAGAGTTTATTGTGCGTATAGAACAAGCCGACATAACAATAAGCGAATTCTGTCATCCACAGAAACGTTCTTTGAGAGGAACAAGAAAAGATAGAAGAGAGAATATCGTCGAAGGGTAAATTGACCTAAAGTAGGTTAGGGTGAATGAGTTGAAAGAGATAGAGAGAGAAAGAAGAGTATAGTAGTATTGTCATTGTCATGGTTATCTTGATTATTGATATAGATGTGTGTATGTGTGTGTGTGTGTGTATGTGTTTAGATACATATATTGGTGTATAGAGATTGTCTTATCTTCCATCCGTAAAATTAACCCTTAAAGATGTAGGTTTATTGTATCGTTTAAGTAATAATGTAGTTTGGTAATAATGTAGATTGTTACGTTTCGTTTAACATCAGCCTTCGCTTTTCTTATACCATGGTTAAGGTTAATTGGTTTAATATTGATTAAAATATTATATATATATATATTATATTATATTATATTATATATTATATAATTATATATAATCAGTTCTTTATGTAATATTGCAAAATAATATATATATATATAATAAGTTTTGTATATAATATTATATAATTATATATAATAAATTAATATCGATCAATATCATTATCGTTACTATTACTATCATTATTATCTATACGAGTCCAATCTAAAACAAAACTTTCGACTAATATTCAAATACAAAAGAATTATATAAAAAATATATCGACAGAGAGAAATACATATCCAGATCTCGATTGGTATATTATAACAATAATAATAAAAAAAGAAAAAGAGGGACAGGAGAAAAAGTAGAAGAAGGGAGAAAGAAGAACAAGGAAAAGAGAGAGAAGAAGAAAAAAGAACAGAAAGACTGAAAAAAAAAAAAAAAGAACAAAAATATTCTTCACCCTCCCCAAAGGTCTGGTTCACAACAACAATAACAACAACAACAACAACAACAATAACAACAACAACAACAACAACACCATCACCATCGAAAGTAAAGAACGTACAGAGTGCGGTTTCTCTCTCGCTAAGCGAGGAAGAACACTGGTGACCTTTAATTGCCATAGTCGATCCGATCCACCTTTGATGACCTCGTAATGCACGAACGGTCGCCGAAGTTTCGCGAGAAGATGAAGGAAAACGACGCGAGAGTGGAAGTGGCAAGTGGGAACTGAGGAAGAACGGGTAAAGGGAGATAAAGGGAGTAAAAGAGGGTACTAGAGTATATAAAAAAAGAAAAAAAAAAATAAAAAAAAGTGTAAAAGAAGGGAGAGAAGAGAATCTTTAGATCTTTACGTACGGTATGGGAATACAATCAACGACGGGGGGTTAGTTTATCCTCTACTTCGGTTAAGAACTCCGTCCATCTTGTTTCCGTCGTACTAGCTAGCTTTTAGGACTCGATTGAGCCGTCCAAGTAGACATCAAGACACACCGGGATACCTGAACGGTCTTTAATGAAGAAAGACATCCGGTGCCGCGCTGGCTGACGGAGTACAAGCGTTGCTAACACCGATATCTCTCTTTCTCTCTCTCTCTTTTTCTCTCTTTCTGTCTCTCTCTATGTATCTATCTTTCTCTTTCTCTCTAAACGCTACTCATCTTCTCTCTCTCGCTCTCTCTCTCTCTCTCTCTCTCTCTCTCTCTCTCTCTCTCT
>NC_057705.1:2273112-2281851 GCF_014466175.1 Vespula pensylvanica | reverse complement strand
TCTCTCTCTCTCTCTCTCTCTCTCTCTCTCTCTCTCTCTCTCTCATCTTTCTGTTCTTCTTCTTCTTCTTCTTCCTCCTCATCCACCTTCTCATTTTCCTTCTCCTCTTTCACAGACTTTCTCGATCCCTTTCGCCGTTAATCGGACTCAAGAAAGAAACTCGCTGAAGTGCGATCAACCTGCCAGGTATGTACTTTCTACCGGTCACGAGTCGTCCTCTAAAGAGAAAGAAAGAGGGTGGGAGTATTAAAAAAAAAAAGAGAGAGAGAGAGAGAGAAAGAAAAATATGAGTGAAATAGCCTTTTACAAGAAATATTTTATCAACTTTTTTCTTAAATTTCATAAATTATGAAACGACGTATCTTAAATTATGAAACGTGGTACGAACAAAAATTTCAACGAAAAAAAATTAATTCCCCATGTTCGTGTCCAATTGCAAATTCGTAATCGATTATGTCCCCCGTAAAGAAAGAAAAAAAAAGAGAGAGAAAGAGAAAGAGAATATTAAAATAAAAAAGAAAAAGAAAGAAAAAGATGTGTGATAAAAAAGAATTTAACAACCGTTTCTTAAATTATCAAACGTCTCTCGAACGAAATAAAAAATTAATTCGTCATCTTGGCGTCCGACTAGATTACGTTCGTAATCGATTATATCGTCTTCTAAAAAAGAGAAAGAGAGAGAAAGAAAAAGAAAATATATAACAAAAAAGAAGGACAAATGCGTGAAGTATCCTTTTATAAAAATAAAAAAGGATTTAACAGCTGTCTGTTAAATGATCGTACATAGTTCGAACAAAATTCCAAAGTAAAGAAATTAATTCGCCATTTTCTCGGCCGATTCGAAATTAATAATCGATTTTATATCACAAATCTCACGTTATTTTTATCGAAAGATTTTTGACGATCGAAAGATCGTTCATTTTTCTAAATCGAACTTCGTGTCGATGTTAGATCTTAAAAAATTTATAGAAATATAGAAGAAAGATACAACGAATGTAAATACGTAAGTATCTATGTACCTAACCTATATAAGTACTTGCTTAGTCGGATTAAATCCTGTACCAAGTTCGCTGTAACCCTTTTTTTTTCTCAGGATGATAAATTTACCGTCCTACTTTAAATATCTCGAGTCTTGGTTATCCAAGAAGATGAGACACCATATACATATGTACGTACGTACATACATACATACATACTTGCATACTTACGTTGTTCAACAATTTTTTTTTTTCTTTTTTATTTCATCATCTTCTTCTACCTTCATGTGGAGGTGAGCTTCAATCATAAGTCGGTGAAACCCATAAATTTGTCAGAAAGCAAAAGAGACGTACGGTTGTTGGTACGGTTTGCGAGTTTAAAGAACGAAGCACGATCCCGTCGTGCACGTTTCCGAGTGCGAGGATAGGTTTAAAACGATGACTGAGTAAAAGAAAAAGAGAAATGAGAGATAGAGAGAAAAGAAGAGGACAAGGACAACATAGAAAATGTCATCCTCTTGGATAAGGCGGAAGAGGAACCTCTTCGTATATATTCCCCATTCTTCGAGTAACTTCTAAGCGTGGGATGTGGACCGCAAGCAGAAATTCAAACAATTCCGAAAATAATCATTTAAACTTGTTTCACTAACAATTCGGATTACTAATTAATTCCGAACAATTCTTCGTTTTAAAACTATTCTAAAATTGCTTTCAAACAACGAAGAAATCTTATTTCTTTTATTAACCTTTATATATTTCATTTAGAAATTTTATATATAATAAAATATATATTATATATATATATTTTTTTTTTATATAAAGAATAGAAGTTTATAAATTTTCTTAATTTGTAAATAATATATGTATATTAATAAATAATGTACAATATAACGTGTAACGTAACACACAATATAATTTATACTAATATTAATCGTAGTATATAAGTCGTGTCATTTCTTTCGTAAATACCAAAAATCATGAAACAATATGAGATTAAGAAACGTGTGACTACTTGATTTAAAGAAAAAAAATAAAAAAAAAAAAGGAAAGAGAAAAACAGGAAAAAAAGAGAATTAATTTAAAAAAAGAGAAGAAAATTTTGCAATTTCACAAATAGATGATGTCTCAAGCGAGAAACTTTTACGATCGTTAACGATGGATACATCGACAATTGACATACTTTTGTCAACAGTTCACATTGTCATGTCACAGCATTTAAATGATAAATAGTTCTATGATCGATTTCGAAGGAAGGTCCCAAGGATACGATAAACGATCGACACATGTAAACGTTGCTTCAAGCTCGGTAATGACGTTAGCCATTAATTAAAAACCGGAAATACGGTGATGGTGACGGTGACCGTGTAACAGTGACACGCTTGAAAATCATATATATGTGTGTGTGTGTGTGTGTATACATGTATATATTTGTACGTGTATGTGTAATCCGTTTCAAACAACAAAAAGAAGAAGAAACATGGCGCTATATCACGAGCATCACGAAAAGATTCGTGAAACGGATCGAATAGGAAAAGACCTTGTGAAAAGCAACAAGCGTCATGTCTTATGAGAAGAAAACGTCATGAGATAGTATGTCTACTCGTGAGAGAAGAAATCCTGGCGTCTTGGTCGCGTCTCTAATCACTTTCTCTTCTACTAGATGTAAATGCATTCATGTATCAAAGCTTAAAGCGTTCCCATGAACGACGTACGTAACTTTTTTTTTCCAACATGGCCGAACCCATACAAAAGAATATTCTTAATCCATTTTTGACTGATCGAACAAAAACTTTTTTTTCCTTGTCTTTTTTTTTTTTTTTTTTTTTCAACAATTGTAGAAAAATTTTCTTCTCTAAAAAATTAATTTATTATCATAATTGTTACTTCATTATTCATTTATTATCATTCGTTCTGTCTCTCTTTATTTTTCTTTTTTGTTACGTTGATCCGTTCCGATTGATCCAACAAAAAATTCTCTCTTTTTGTTTCTTTCGAGAATCCTCGAGAAATTGTCTTTTTGTGAACATTGATAAATGAAAATTATTAAATGAAAAGTAATAAAATATATATATATATATATGACGATTAATATATCGATATCAATATCGACAATGTTGATTTATGAATTGTATCTAATTCAATCTATCTTATCACCTATTTTATATCGACAGCAATTAATCAAACAAAGTACAAAGAATTTTAAAAAAAAGAAAGAAAGAAAACAAAAATTATTATATATAATATTACCCGTTTTCATCGACTCGATTGATTAAGGAAGAACAATAAGAAAAAAAAGAAAAAAGAAAAAAGAAAAAAACAGAAAAGAAAGAACAGAAAGAAATTATTACGTCGCAATTGCATCTAATTCTATCCATTTTATTAATCCTTTCATATCGACGGTGATTACGAAGAAAAAAAAATAGAAAAACAAAAAAACAAAATTCCAGAAAAATATTAACGAGATACAATTTAATTAACGAGAGAGAGAGAGAGACACACACACACACACGCATATACACTTACTAGGTGTTCATTACGTATTTACAAATATACATTCAAGTTCCGAACACGAAGGAATATGAAACTAATGCTCTCGCTTCTCGAGTAAAACGTTTATATGACGATAACCGAAGAAGCAACTAGCAGCTAGTGTAAGAAACGCGAAGTAAAACGTATATTTAACGGTAGTCAGGTACCGTACCGTGGATTGTAATCTTATACGTTTAAAGTGCCGGGTATCGGGTGTTGCTATTTCACATAGCCGGTAATATTAATGACGAGCGAGCACGGTTTTCGAACCTCGAGCGCCTAAGGACGCTCTCGTAAAGATATTTTTTACTAAACACCCAAGTCGATCTTTTTTACAAGTTCCTTTAATTGCGCTAATCACACATTCGTTAAAAAAAGAAAAAAAAGAAAGACCAAACTGACTCGATTATTTCTCGCCGAAGATAGAAGAAAATTTATCGAAAATTATCGAGCAAAATATCAAATATTGTTGCTTCGAAACGATCATATATATATATATATATATATATATATATATATATGATCGTAATTTTTCTTTTCTCGCGATATAAAATCGATACGTCCTTTTTCCGATCAGTTTTTATCTTTGATCAAGATTGAAACAAAATTGTTAGTATTAATGAAGAGATTACATTAATGTTAATTATATAAGTATGAATATCCAACACAATTTTATCGAAAATTTAATTCTACATAAGATTATTTCTTTTTGTTGGTAATATGAAATTGTAACTTGTTCTAACGTATCATAAGTTATTTACCTTTATAATTCAACATGAAAAGAGATTGTTAACGTTGTTCTGAATATTTCGAAAGAAATGATAACTTTCCTTTTGTATCATGAAGAGAGATAATACTGATCGTAGAGATCTAACGATTTAATAAATACAAAGAAAGAAAAAAAAATAGAGAAAGAAAGAGAGAAAGAAAGAGAAAGAAAAAGAGAGAGAAAGAGAGAGAAAGAGAGTTTTCGAAACACCCTTTTGGTGTAACAGGAGAGTAGAACCCGGAAATCATTGGACATATCGGTCCGATATGCCATGGCTCGCGACGTTGACACCTTATTATCGTCGTGCCCGGGGCCGCGCGACCATCGAGAAGAAATTGCACTCTGAGCTCTATGTACTATATAACGAAAGTACTATACTAAAGAAAGAGAAAGAAGAACAAAAAGAGAAAGAGAAAGAGAAAGAGATAAACAGAGAGAAAAAACTATATATATATATATAGAGTTTAAGAGGTTATTCTTTTCTCTTCTATATATACATACATATAATATCTATATATTATTTTATATATACAATATATAAATGTATACGTTTATATGTGTCTATATATGTAAGAAAGAGAGAGAGAGAGAGAGAGAGAGAGAGAAAGAAAGAAAGAGAAAATAAAAGAAAAGAAACACATACTATTTATATGTTTATATGTATGTGTGTACAATTGCATGTACAATGCAAATTGTATATATGTATGTATGCAAGTACGTATATACGTATATATGTGTGTATGTATGGAAGCATATATATACGTACATACGTACGTACGTACGTACGTATGTATGTATATATGTATTTATATATGTATGTATGTATGTCAATATCTGAAGTCACGCGGAATAATCCTGGCTGTCTCCTTCGAAGGAATCGATCGGGCGAATCGACTTTAAACTCCACGCTTCGATGAAGAATCCTTTCCATGACGTTCGACACGACGACTCGTAGACCGGTACGCTTAAGTATCTCGTCCGATTGTTCGACATGCGAACGTAAGTAACTATCCAATAGTAAATTCAACGCTAATAACGATCAAGAGAAACGAGAGATGGAAAGTCATCGCTTTTATTTATCGGCATTAACTTTCGCAAATTTTTTCGACGTTCATTAACTAGTTGAAAAATGTCCTTCTTTTCTTTTCCTTTTTCTTTCTTTGTTTCTATTTTCTTTTTAATTTTTTTTTTCTTTTTTCGTTGACCTTTTGACCTTTTCTAAATTTTTAATAATTTTCTAATAAGATTATTGAGATATCGATTCTCACGTACATGTATAAATTTTATAAATAAATAAATATGTAAAATATAATTGTAATATATATATATATATAATAATAATAATAATAATAATAATAATAACATATATGATAAAATAATTAGAATACGTCAATATTCTATGTCAATAGTTGGTCAATAAACGACATGAAAATTTGTAATAAGAAATATATCGAATAAAGTATATTATTAATTACTTAATTATATATAATTTGAAACATTCTAAAACATTATTTATTATAAAGTATTCAATATTTAATCTCAAATTATATTTGATGAAATCTTTGATTAATTTGATGAAGATGTCGAAATGGATATGGATCGCGTGCGAGAATGTTTTCGATCTTAATAAAAAATCGTTTCGCTTATCGTTACATACGTAATTATCGAAGCATGAGTCAAAGCCGGAAGAGTATCTATTGCAGCAACAAAAGAGGAGGATTTACCACCTCCGACAAAGTCGCCTCCGCGATTTTGTGGGTCGTCGAGAGAAATAAAAAAGCATTAGAAAAGGAAAGATTGCGTATTAGAAAAAGGCCGTTGAGAACTGCACATTGTGCATTTGCGTAATAGAGATTTGTAAATTAAAAAGTAGTAAAGTAATCGAAATAATAACGTTATCTCAAATAATAAATATGTTATCTTATTTGAGATCAAATTTGTCAAACCCTTAACATAATTAATACTTCAATAATAATAAATTAATTCAGACGAATCGAAATAGAAAATTATTACGAAAAGCAATTTAAAAAATAATATTTCAATGAAGCACGAAGAAGTATAATAATGAAATTGCTTTTCTTACATTTTTGTATACTTATAAATTACAAAAAAAAGAAAAGGAAAGAAGAAAGATGAGAAAAAAGAAAATGGAAAAAAAAATGAAGCGATTGAAATAATTTCATTAGTTATCTTAATTGAGATAAAATATGTCGAAGCTTATTACATATGTAAGTAAATACAAATACATAAGTAAATAAGTAAATACGAGTTTGATTCACGTTGAGAATCACGAGAGATAACGATGCCAATAACGATGCGATGCGCAATCCATTGCTGAGATCGAAACGACGAACAAGACGAGCATCCTACATCCAACTGTAAAATATTGAGCAATCGACTATATAAACCGACACGTGTCTTAGGAAAATAACGATGACGTATGTGTACGTAGAATTTTTTTCTCTTTTTTTTTTTTTTTTTAATACTTTGTTTACATTTTTCTTCTTCTTCTTCTTTTTCTTCACTTCGGTCGATTTAAGATGGCCGCAACGAGCAAACGCATTAACATATAAATATTTGTAAACGCATACAGATTCGTATCATTTCCACTAAGTACATATATATACACGCATATGTACGTAAGTAAATAATCTTATTGTATGTATGTATGTATGTATGTATGTATGTATGTATATACGATAAATAACGCATGTAATCATCGTTAAAAACATTGTGGACTACGACCAACGACTCGTTTTTTCTAACACTAATAGTTTATTTAAATTTCCTTTTACACACGATATCTATGTACATATGTATATATTATAATATGTACGTAAGTTTCTTCGAGTATTCGAATAATTTTACGAGTAAAATATTTCAAATAGGTTACTTTGCTAACGTCGAGAAATAATGTCATCGTCGGTGTTGGAAAATTTCTTAAGTTCTACATTTTTGTTCGAACGAAGGTTATTAACAACGAAATCGTTTGTATCTAAGTAACAAATTTTTCCTTCTGATCGATAGATTTATTAAAATAAATAATAAAACTATTTACGTTATCTTATAATTGGACATTTAATTTGACCGATTTCTTTTTTGTAATCATAATGACGATTTAATTTCTATCCAATTAAGAGACCGGATCTAATGAAGATAATCGACGGTGATTGATATTTTTATAATTATCTAATAACGTTCGATTTAAATCAAAAAAATATTCCAATGAATTTTCTTCGATCTATTACGTAGAAAAAAAAGTATTACGAATGTTATTGGATAACTACAACTAAACAATTAGTACGATAACGAACGTGTTATCATTGCTCGCTTTAATTGCTGATTTTAATCACTATAAAATAAGTATAATTACCATAGGTACGAGGGAAAGTTGAAATGGAACAAATCTGAAACTAATTCGTTAGACTTCGAAACGTTGTACGATGTTAACTTTACTACGTTCCTATCGCGACTGACTCGATGAACAAAACAAAAGGAATCTAGTACACAAGAAATAAAAACATAGCGGTCACGAACACGTACGTTCCTATGCAAACAAGCACCGATACAGCTCGTACCTGACCTTCAAATATTTTCTAACAAATAAATAAAATCTATTCGTTGAAATAAATAAAATCACGCGAAGAAATAAATATCGATTTTTTTTCCCGATATAGGATCGATCGAAATGTTTCTAAGTAATTATAAAAAATCAATTACTTCTTCTCTAAGCAAAATAAAATTAAAATTGAATTAAAAAGAGATCTGGTGGTTCAAACGAATCATTAAATATTAAAATTGAAATCGATCTTTCGATTTGCAAAGAAATCTTTGCTATAAATACAAACAAGGAATATTTTAAGATATCTGTGATAAAGTTAAGAAACGTCTTAATAAGTCTTCGAGTTACTTTGAGAATTTCACAAAATTATATCCACGATGTCTCCTCTCGTAAATATTTTTCAATATTACCGTTCATGTAAATTCTCTTAGAATAAATAGGAAAAGTAACAGTGTCTAAGCTAATCTAAAACACGTGCAAGCAAGCGAGAAAGAGAAAAAGAAAGAGAAAAAGAGAGAAAGAAAGAGAGGTAGAGCAATAGAGAAACACGCACACATATACAGATATACAAAGTACATACAAAAATACATACACACATACATATTGCATATTCACGAAGCACCGCTTCCTCGGTGACTTACGATAGGTGCTACGTACAAATAAATACGCGTTACACATACATACATACATACATACATATATATACATATCGTATACATATACATATATCATATACATATCATATAGATATACATATACATACATATATATATATACATATATAGAAATACATATATATATATATATATATATATATATCATATACATATATATGCATATCATACGCATACATATACACACACACAGATAGAAATAAGCAAGAACGTTCATAAGATAATGTA
>NC_057705.1:2150612-2270612 GCF_014466175.1 Vespula pensylvanica | reverse complement strand
TCTTCATCTTCATATTTTTCTTCTTCCTCTTCTTCATCTTCATATATCTTTTTGTTCTTTCTTTTTCATCCTCTTCTTTGTCTTTTTCTTCAGACATATCGAGTGTATCTTCGCGTTATTTTCACAAGAACACGCGAGATAAATATTTCGATTTTTCTATTTTTTACACGAACATTGTACGAACCATTTTGTTTGATAAACTTACGCTTAGGAAATCTTTTTTACGAATCTTTTTATTTCATATGTAAATCGAATTTTCATAATAAATTAATAATTTCTATTGCACATCCATACGAATAATATTCCATTCAGAGTACTCTTTTTCTTTTCACTATACACACTAATTTTTATCGTAAAGTTTCAATTATAGACAAGTTATAATTATAATATAATAATAAATTTAATTATATCATACAGTATCCTATTTATGATATGTATGATATCGATAATATATATATATATATATATCATTCTTTTTTAAATAACTTTTTACTTGTTCAAAATTCAGAATTTATTATCGATTATCCACTTGACTATTAATGATGTTATAGATCGTTCAATTATTCTCTCTCTCTCTTTTTAAATAACCCTTATTATTTTCGAAGTATCGAGAAAAAAGAGTTAAAGTTACTTTTCTTATAAAAAAAAAAAGATTCGATCGATAAAAGAGACAAATTCATGCAGAGATTTTCGGACACCCTACGCCCACGTTCTCGACCAACAACAACACGACGATCGAAACATCGACGATCCAGAAAACACGTCGAATTTCGTACGTACTTAAGGCACAGCTTCTCGGTTCGAGATCGTTATAAATTTAACGATAACACTACGCTCTTTTATCTCTTTACTCCGTTACGTCGTGTCTTTTATAGTGGTATAGTAATACTTTCTCACGAGTCTGTTGTGAAATAATTTTCTTATTTTTTTTTTTTTTTTCTTTTTTTTCAACAAAAAACCATTTCAAAGATACCATACGAGAGAAATAAAGAAGAAAAAATATAATTAAACTAATAGAGACTTTAAAAAATCGTTGAAAGTTTCAAAATCGTACGATTTAAGATTTGATATAATAAAAGAGAGAAAGACTCATTGCCGAAAAGATCAGATCAAATAATTTCTTTCAAATTAAAAATGAAGAGATTCATTCTATCGAAAAATATATAACGCTTATATATAAAATCAAACGATTTTATATGTGATGAAGAAGGAGAGAGAGAGAGAGAGAAAGATAGAGGAAATCAAACGATTTGAAATATTATACGAAGAAACTAATTATTTACTATAACAGATACAATTAAACGAATCGAAATGTAATTCATAAAAAGAAAAACAAAAAAAAAAAAAGAAAGAGAGAGAGAGACTCATTAGTAGAACCAGACAAAATCAAATAATTAAACGTGTAATTGAAACGAGACGGAATTAAACGATTTGAGATGCGATACAAAATGAGAGTGACAGAGATGGAGGAAATCAAACAATTTGAGATATGATATAAAGAAACTAATTACTTATTACAACAGGTAAAATTAAACCGATCGAAACGTGATTCGTGATTCGAAAAAAAAAAAAAAAAAAAGAAAAAGAAAAAAAGAAACAGAAAGACTCGTTACTAAAAGAGACAAAAAAATCAAATAATGAAACGTTTAATGTGAAGATGATACTCATTACTGAAACGAGAGCAAATTAAACGATTTGAAATATGAGAAAATACGAGGAAGAGAGACAATATGAAAAAATTTTAAACGCGATACCAAACGAGGTAAAATTGGACGACGATGAAAAGTCGAACGATTAAATCGCTTATGCTACTCGTTGCTGAAAGAGACGAAATTAAAACGATTAGATAAAAATAAAGATAGACTCACCGCGGGTAGAGGCAAGATCAATGGGATTTCGATATCGTTCGATCCATCTTTATCTACTTCTTCGTTAGCTTCCTCTTGTTCTTTTTCTTTTTCTTCTTCATCCTGTTCTCTCTGAATTTTAAAAGAATCGACGATATTCTCTTCTCTTCCGTCATTCTCTTTGAGAAAATTCGTAGAATTGGAAGAAACGTTAAACTCGTTAACACGTAACTCGGACACTTCAGCTATCAGAGTATCGTTAGAATCGCACTTGTTCAAATTCGTATCGTCCTTTGCTAAACCAACGATTATCACCGAATCGAAATTCGTATCGTCAATCTCTTTATCGTTCTCCTTTCTAAAAGATTTCCTTTCGGATTGACACTTTTCGTTAGAAACGGATGGGTCACTTTTATCCGAGGAAACGATCGTCCTACTTTCACTTTCAAGATCGATCCTATGATCATCCTTCGATGACTTAACGAATAATGGATCCTCGACGAAGTTATCGTTCGTTATAACTTCCTGATCATATTTTTCTTCCTGCAATCTTTCCTCGGAAAGATCAGTATACTTTTCTATATAATCATCTATCTCCTCGCGACGAGTCGATACCGATTGATGATTATCCTCGAGATACCAAGACGTACAATTCTCTTGACGTTTCTTTTCAGAAACAGTTTCGTCGCCCTTCGACAATGCACCCTTGCATTTCCGAAGATAACTCTTAACTCTCTTGGTTTTGCTCTTCCTTGTTTCTTGACTACGTGGCAAATTAACGTCCCCGTTATCCGCATTATCCAAAGAAAATGATTCCTGTTGGGTTTTACACGATAGGTTTTTCTCTAAATCCTGCGAAAGCTTGGATCTATCATCGACGAGTTCGTCGAACGATGTCGATGTTTCCTGTTGATCGTTTGGTAATGTCCATATTTCTTCTTTCTCTGGTAAACGACGATCGGCCGGTATCACCTGAAAGGAAAGCAAAGGATACATGTTAATTGTATTCATTTATTTTTTTCTGTTAATTTATACGTGTATAATTCTTATATATACTATATGTAATATCATATATTGTATTATTATATAGATATAATATTATATATAAAAATCATACAATACATATATATATATATATTATATAACAATATATAATATATACATATAAATAAAATTACAGCTAAAAAACAATTCTTAAAACGATAACAACGTTTACGTAGAAGGTTAATAATCTTACATAAAACTGACCGCGAACTAAAGATCTAACTTATGAACGATCGATGGAACAAAGAATGGAACGAACAAACAACGAGGTCGATCCTCTTACGACCTTATGCAACCAACTTTCCTCTTAGCACGTTATACGCGAAGGTGTGGCTTAGAATTGTATCAGCGTGTCAAGCAAGGTCTACTCTTGTATAAAACAAAGGGCTTATAGTAAATATTGACGACGATGATGGTGACGGTGATCTCACCGATAGGTGAGGGGAAAGGTGTGAGAGGTTATAAGTGAGGGTTGGTTAAGGGTTGGTGGGGGGTTGGTGGGGATTGTGGGGTTCTAGTTTGCTGACTAACTGACTGGTGAACGGTGGGTGGCATCGGCGCCACCAAATTAATGTCAACTACACAACAGAACATAACAATGATATTTTACAATACGATTTAACAATCCAGTTTCGAAGTCCCACGGAGTCGTAAGCTTACAATGAATACAATTTCTTTTTTTTTCTATGGTGTAATATCATTGATATTTCATAATCCTCTTCCTGGACTTTCCGTTTCTCTTTCTCTCGTTCTTTTTCTATAGCATTCTTTTTTTTTTTTTTTTTTTTTTTTTTTTAATACAATCGAACGATGTTTCTCGAAGTGAGATGGACATGAAGTAGTTTTTAAATTCGAAATATCCTTCACGTGTATTTGTGAGAATGTTTTAAGTTTCACGGTAGGATTAATTATATTTATTAATAATGTTGTTAGTCTTGAAGTATAGTCCGAAGCGAGGAATGAATCTCTAATCGAATGTGAATTTTTCTAAGAGTTCAGCTGGAGTTTTGTAAATTCTGTAGGAGAAAAAGGAGAAAAGAAAAGAAAGGAAGTCGTTTCAAAAAAAAAGGAAGAAAATAAAAAGAATCTTAAAATGATCGATTGACGATGATTAGCAAAAGATATCAACGATTTCTATGTACTTATAATATATTCTTCAACATTCTTTAATCAGTATAACAATCGTTTAGAATTACAGCATAGTCACACTTTGAGAAGCAAAAAGAATAGAGAGAGAAACCTCCTGTAGATAATTGCCAAGAAGGAAAAGAAAAAAGAAGAAGAAAAAAGAAAAAAGAAAAAAGAAAAAAGAAAAAAGAAAAGAAGCGGAAGGAGGCTGAGAATGAAGACGAGGATAAGGACGAAGAGAAGAATGAAAGAGGAAGAAGAGAAGGAGGATAAGGTTTTACGTTCCTCGAGAGTAACTCTCTTGCTTTTTCCTATTCTTCGAAGAAGTGTATTGCCTTATCTTAAAACAACATCGACTAAGAGAGAAGAGATCCAACGTATATGTGGTAATGTGGGCCCCCATGGAAATAGAAAAGGAGTAGCTAAGAGTTTCTTCCTCAATAAGTCGCCAAGTCGAGAAAAGAGAAGAGAAGAGAAGATAGAGAAAGAAGAAAAAGAACAAGAAAAAAAAAAAAGAAAGAGAAAGAAAGAGAGAGAGAGACTATCCTCCGAATGTTTTTTTGCAAGGAGCACGAGAGAGCGAGTACCAGAGAGATAGACAGCCGAGCTAGTCGAGGTTTTATCGATCGAGTAAGGTTCTGGAAGCAACTAGATGGTATCTGCGATGGCGCGATACCCGAGATGAGGCGTGGGAGCGAGTCCGAGGCTAATCTTTCGAGTCGAGCAGCAGTTTCATTCAAAGCGCGTGTCTCCTCACTCGATTTGCCTCCTCTTAAACTATCAAGAGGGAAAGTTTCTACGGGAGGCCATCTCGCTCCTTCAATGTTTCTCTCTCTCTCTTTCTAATTCTAACTCTAACTCTAACTCTAACTGTATCTCTATCTCTTTTGCTCTTTATATCTTTCTCTCTCTTTCTAACTTTAACTCTAAGTCTATCTCTATCTCTTTCGGTCTTTCTGTTTTTCTCTTTCTCTTTCTCTTTCTGTCTCTCTTTCTCTAACTCTATCTCTCTATCTCTCTCTCTCTCTTTCGCTCTCTCTCTCTCTCTCTCTCTCTCTCTGTCTCTTTCTTTTCTCTCTTTTTCTTTCCTTTCTTTCTTTCTTTCTTTCTTTCTTTTTTCTTCTTCTCCTCTTTGCTCTTTTTTTCCTTTTTTTATCTTTTTCCTTCTTCCCTTTTTTTTGCCTTTCTAAGCTATCTCCTTCGTGCTGTATTATAGAGCTCTCGAAGATCGGAAAAATGAGAAAAGAAAATTAAACGGCACGGTTATGTTTATTGTGTGAGAAGAAGAAAACGCGTACGAAGAGTATCGTCCATCGTAAATTCACCTTTCTCTTCGGCCAAGAACGAAATAATCATTCTCTCGACGATAATTACGCAGATTTTAATAGTAATCGAGAATACAGATTACAACGACGATATACATATATGTATATATATATATTTTTTCTCTTTTCTTTTTTTATGACTTTTGTTCGGGAGTAATGTAAGAAATAGTTCGCTAATCTTTTACGAAGCATTAACGATATATAAAAATTAAGAAACAACGAACGAGAATAAAAATATTGATCAAATATAAACAAGTATGTAACAAAAATATGTATTACATATGTAATATAGCAATGCCAAAAATTGTAAAAATAAATGCTATTGTTATATAAAAAAAAATATTGTTACATTGGAAAAATATATTGTATTTATATTTATATAATAATATAGTATTAATTCGATCACTTCGTTTCTATATATATATATATATATATATATATATATATATAAAATTCAATATAAGATATTATTTATCAATTCTATAATACAACAGATCACGAAACACGTGTTAATAAATCGTTAAAAGTTAATGACACGTTTCCAGGTGCAGTATATGCACGCGATCGGAACATAGAAAAGGAAGGATTAATGATCAATAAGAAAAACGACGATTTAAAACACATCGAGAATTAATTTACTTACGAAGGGGAATAGAGCATGCACATTCCTAAAAGTCAAACGAGATTTTATCTCGCCAGTTCTCTCTGAAGGTACGGTACTGAACCGAACCAGAAAGGGCCCGATTAATAGATATGTGTGTGTATCTACATATACATATACATATACATATATATATATATATATATATATATATATATACATACACACTCACATATTCACGAAGCTAACGTTCACAACGATATCGCTTCGACTAGCGACGATGTTAATTAGTCTTAGAATAATTTATACTTCGTTTTCTCTCTCTCTCTCTCTCTCTCTCTCTCTCTCTCTCTCTCTCTCTCTTTCTCTCTCTCTCTCTCACTTTCCTCTATTTCTTAAGAATGTTTTCAAGAGAGAAAAAGAAGAAATAAATGAATGAATCACGCAAGTCCAAGAGTATACCATCCAACACGAAAGTCTTCTCCATTAAATATTAAAAGCAAAAAAGTATATGCAAACCGTGTTAAGAGAAGTGTCATCGGATGAGTTCTACCGTATCGTTCTACCGATAACAACCATTTCGTTAAACTACGCGACATGTCGTTTCTAACATCCGTGTGAAAGTGGATACACTTGACGACAAATTGCAAAGGCACGTTCGAGTTCTAACAAAGATAAAGACGTTAGTCTAGATCAACTGAGTACGAGGGGAGCTTGTAAACACGATTTTTATCTAATTCGAATGATTGAAGGGAGAGTCTTCTTTAGATTAGGGGACTTGTTTCTACAACAAAACGATCATTACGTATGTGTGTGTGTGTGTGTGTGTGTGTGTGTGTGTATAGGTAAATAAATAATAAATTTACAGAGAAAAAGAGAGAAACATTCTTTAAACGTATTTTTAGCTCTCAAGGACGTTGATTTAATTTAAAAAGTAATTTCAAAGTATTCATCAAGATAAGAAGTCTTTAATATTAATAAGAATTTAATTTTGACGAACGTATACATTGATAATACGTTCAAACGAAATTATTTTCCATGAAACGATAGGATAAATTTATGTGAGTAAATTAAAAATATTTATTCAATTATATATAACAATATTATTAAATATTTACGATCGTGTTGTTTTCATTTATTGCAAATAAAATCGAAAGGTTTTATCGAGATAAGAAGAAAATGTTAACATTAATGAGAATTTTATCGCGTTAATTAAATATAGAAGCTTTGTGATTTTATTTCTCTGTCTTTTAGAAATTATTATTTTCCATCGAACGTATCTTGTTATATAAAAATATTTATATTTTTTAATTTCTTTCGTAATACGCAAAACTCGTCGATATAATTAAATACAGGATGGATCAAAAGTCCTTAGATGATTGTAAAGATCGATCGCTCTTTTTCCAGCCTCTTTAAATTAATCTTTTACAAATCGTAAAAAAAAAAAAAAAAAAAAGATCTAAATTCGTAGTTTAAAACAATACGAAAAAAAAAACTCTTGAAAAGATTCTAAAAATGATCTTTTTAAAAGTCTCTAATATCGAAAATAGCCGCACGAAATAATATAACTTTTCTACGAAACAAACTCTCCCTTTAATTTCAATTTAATAACACAGTTCGGCCATCCTTCGTGTACAAAAATAATATCGATTTTTCTCTCCTTTCATTCATTCGATATCGTTGAAAGTACGTCCGAAGAAAAAAAAAAAAAAAAAGAACAAGTAGAAGAAAAAAGCAAAAAAGAAAAAGAAAACGTAAGATCCGATCGAAAGATACGTATTACATCCGAAATATTATTGTAAACGACGAAATCGTCGTATAAACGAATTTTTATATAACGATTCTCGAATTATATCGAAATAAATTTTGTATAACGAGCCATTCAGTAAGAGAAGTAACATCTTCCCAAAGAGATATCGATTCTCGAACAACTCGAGCATGAACGATCGTGAAACTCGAGCCTAAATTTCACCAAAGTCGATCACCGTCGGCACACGAAATAAGGTCATACCGATGTAATCGCGGCCGTATAAAGAAGAGTGTAGAATTGCCGAGAGTAGATACCGATCCCATCTACCAAATACAAGCAGACACGTATAAAGGTACCGTTCAGATTGCTCGTCCAAGAAGAAGAAGAAGAAGAAGAAGAAGAAGGAGAAGAAGAAGAAGAGAGGAAAAGGAGGAAGACGAAGAAGAGAAAAATTTCACTTAAAGAAAAATAATCTCGAAGGACCTCCAAGGAAGTCGGAAAGAGTTTTTTGATCGATTCGATCTCGATTAATAACGAGCCATCGAGCGATCGATCGATGGATCGATCAATCGATCGATCGATCGATCGATCGAGCGAGCGAGCGATCGAAAAAGAGGAATAAAAAAAAAAGAGGAAATAAAAAAAAAAAGCAACAAAAAAAAGAAGGATACTGATAATGATACGTAAGATAAATCGTTCCGATCGATTTAGAGACAGTAGATCGGTAGATACGTAGAACATTGAGAGTAAATAGATAATATAATTCTTATTTGTACGATCGAGAAGAACGAAGAAGATCGAATATCTAACGTAATAGAATTTATAATGGTAAAAAATTATCGACGATTCTATCGTCCAACTCGTTTTGCTCTAAAAATTATATATTAGTTTTGAATTCATTTTATTTACACGTGTTAGCTAATTCTTCGTATTAACGTTGTTACTTGGATGTTTGTTGAAAAAAAGAAAGAAAAAAAAAAAAAAAAAAAGAAAACAAAAGGAAAAAGAATTTTTTGTTTGGAACAAAACGAACGAACGAACGAACGATCCTTGAAACTTTGAAGTAATTCATTGCTCCGATCAAGTTGATCATTTTAATTAGTTTACTTACTATATAACGGAAAAAGAGGAAATAATTCTATTTCTTTTTCTCTTTTTCTTGTCAGTTTCATTCAAATAAATTGTGTTATTTCAATTCTTTTCCTTCAAATATCTAATTCGACGAATTAGATATCACGGCAATAAATTAATTATCAAATCGGAATTAATACATACATATGAGTCCATGAACCTGATATGCAGTTTGCAATCGACGACGTCGATTATCACAGAATCCGAGAAAGAGATTTCATTCGAGATCTCGTTTAAAAAATTATCCGATCGAACGATAACAAAGAAAAGAAAATAAAAAGAAACATTATGTCGTTCGAATTGATCAAAAAAAAAAAAAAAAAAAAAAAAAAAAAAAAAAAAAAAAAAAAAAAAAAACTAAGAAAAAGAACGAGACAAATATAGAAAAAAAAATCATATGTCTAAAAAAAAAAAAAAAAAAAAACAAATTAAACAGCCTTAGATCATTAATCGCATAAGTCGACGTATCAACTTTTAACGAATTACTTCTCAATTATTTTATTTAATTATTCTACTAGCCTTGACGATGTAACTGACCGTCATAATCCAGTTTGACGTGAAATGTAATCGAGGAAGAAAATAATTCCCTCCCTCTTTTTTCTCCCCTTACCCCTTCCCCCCCCCCCCTCTCTCTGTCTCTGTCTCTCCGTAAAGGTCGTTTTTACTAATACATTTATCTGGATAACTATCTAAACGAAAGCGGAAGTCGCGGCTAAGCGTAACTCTGGATAAAAGGAGTTGCGCAAGAGCGAGGTTACGTTAGGTTAGTGAAACGCACGGCCCAAGGGCAAGGCGAGGTTTCTCAAAGTAACGGTACTCTCTCAAGAGGGGGAGAGAGAGAGAAGGAGAGAGGGGGGAGGGGAAGAGAAAGGGCTTTGAAAAAGTACAAAAGTCCTTTCAACCTCTACTATACACGCGATGAAGAATAAAGAGTTTGAAGAATATAGGGTGACAAAAATGGCTACCTTCCATAAATTTAAAGAAAAATATTCAAATTAATTCGATCACACAATACGATATACAATTTCTAATTAATGCAACAAACGTCATTAAAGAATCATTCCACGTGTTAATCGAAGAAGAATTTATTCTTTGATTTATTATTGTAATGTGTTAATCGTAATTATTAATTATATATTTTATCAATATGTTAGTGGAATAATATAGTAATTTTCATATTATATTATATTATACTGTATGTTATACTATATTTAATTTAATATACTATTGGTACGCTATATAGTATTCTATTAGTAATAGAATATATTTTAATATAATATAAAATAGTATAATATATAATATTTGAATTGATAATAACAATAAATAACGGCTTATAAATCCTTCGAAATTATCTCGAAATTTTTTAATAATAGAAACGAAAAATATATCAAATATATATAAATAAATGAACACAAACGATTCTATGAAAATCAATTCTATAAAAATACGATAAGATGAAAGGACGATAATCCTCGTGAACGATAGACACACGAACACATACAAACATCTATACACTTTATTCATGTAAGACATTTTGCAAAAGAGGATAGAGGTAGTCAAAGGGGGGTGTAGTAGGGGGACACATATCTGATAGGATGAAAATAGCAAAGCGTAGACGCGATTATCGATTTCAAACTCTGCATCGGCCCTTGTTTTAACCCTCCCATAGTACCAGGGCAATGCACGTTTCTGTTGGCCTAGTTTAAGTTCATAACGACGCTGCTAACATCGTATTCGGTATACATGTATGTATATATGCATATATATATATATATGTGTGTATGTATATATGTATGTATACATATATGTATATATATACGTAACAACACGAATCGTGCTGTAACTTCGTACACGGCAGGGCTATTACGATTCCAGGTATATACTTAAATACTTACGTGTATGTCCACGTATATATTATATAATAAATATGTGTAGTATAGTATATAAATAGATATACATACAAACTAGATATATCTGTAACTCGATTAAGAACAAACCAACACGATATCCTAGATGCTACTGTAACTATTATTCCCTTCGTAGATCTTACTCGAATATATAATATATATGCCATTATATGTAACACGAATATATAACATTGAAAATATTATTTTCACCGTTACTTACGTGAATACGTAAGTAAGTACGTATACGAGTATTTATTTCATTCCAAATTCTTTCACGTAGATAGATAAACTCCTCGAGATAATGTCGTTCACGTTTCGTAGGTGAGATATTGAAAGGTACGTCGGGAAAAAAAAAAAAAAAAAAAAAGAGAAGGAAGTGAATAAAAATAAAAAAGAAAAAGAGATCCTCAAGATTCATTGTAAACGTTATTATATTTCTTGAGACACGTATAAAAGCACCCTACTGTCATTTAAGTATGTATAAAGTTTCGAGTTCCCTGGTCACGATCCTTTATAAACGTATCTCGTCCCATTTGAATACTGAAATATCTTTGAATTATCTTTGAATACTGAATTCTTCTTGTAATGGATAAGAAAAAAAAATATATATATATATATAAATTTTGTTTTATACAAATGGTATCAATCATTCGAAATAAATATTTCTAATGTTTCCTTTTCCCTTAATGAGAGAAAAAAAAGAGAAATTAAAAAGACAAAAAAAAAAAAAGATTAACTCAAATAAAGAGTTCGACGTTTGTTCGAAAGAATAAAAAAAAAAAAAAAATAAAAACCTAACCGTGTCTATCGAAAAACTCTATCGAGTTGGTTAAACAAATTATATTAAGTACCAACAAATCTACTCAAAATTAAAAAAAAATAAATAAATAAATAAATAAATAAATAAATAAATAAATAAATAAATAAATAAATAAATAAATAAATAAAACTACAAAACTTGTCGATAAATTTCGTTCCTACTCGTCGAAATTGTTGTCTCCGAGAGAAAAAAAAAAGATAAATAAAAAAGTAAATAAAAAAAAGAACGAAAATAAAAAAGACAAACAATAAAAAGGATTAAGTACGATGGACTCGACGTTTGTCCGAGAGAAGAAATGAATCAAAAAAAAAAAAAAAAAAAAAAAAAAAAAAAAAAAAAAAAAAAAAAAAAAAAAAAAAAAATAGTAATGATAAGACAAAATAAAAAGAAGAAAGACAAAGAAACAAAAATAAAAGAAAAAGAAAAAAAAAAAGAGAATGGATATCATCGAACGATTTATTCGATGCTTCCTCCTAATCAACGACAAGACCAAAATGCTTCCCTGATTCCAAACCGGAATCACCGCTACCGTCGTTGTCGTTTCCTCCCTCTTTCTCCCCATACATCCCCCCTTTTCTCCCTCCCTAACTACTCCTACTTCTCTTCTTCTTCCTCGTTTACCATGGCCAAGGCGCAGCGTGAGAACGAGGCACATGTCGAGGGGTCCTAAACGCGTTCTCTCGCCCTAACATTTCCAAGAGATCGATTTATTGTCATTCGGATAGACAGCTTTTCTACGAAACGTTACTAGAAACGATTACGACAATGCAAAAATAATATGAATAATAAACGAAACGTTTAACTTTCTACGATCATTTTCCAAGACAATTTACATATTTAAACGTGAATATTTAACAGAGGTAATATTTAAAGGGAAAGAAAGGAAAAAGTAGAAAAAAAAAAAAACGGAAAATGGTAAAAATAAATAAAAGGAGAAGAGAGAGAGAGAGAGAAAATAGAAAAAAAAAGATTACAATTTACGATGACGTCCAAGGAATATAAATCTCTCGGTAAAGCTTCAACTTCCTCGACATATGGTAACGGTAACAGAATAATTAATCTCATCAGAGGAATTGCATGGTGTGCTCGTTGATCCTTGAAATTTAATAACGCGAAGGAACAATTTTTCTGTTATGCAAATATTCCAATATTTCTCGTCTCGGGAAAAATCAATATCTCAGGTGAGTATAATACTTTCAACGAAAAATATCATGAAACAAAGAGAGAGAGAGAGAGAGAAAGAGAGAAAGGGTGAAACATGAAACGATAGACAACACGTTTAATCGATCTAGATCGACGTATTTTCTTTTTAGAAGGCTGTCTGTCATGTACTCGCTGTTAACCGATTACCCAACTTCGAACGATCGTTAATTGAAAATCTCTCAGTCCTTGTAACTCGTACAATGTAACAAAAGAATCGGCTATACATACGAATGACGAAAGAGAATGAGATAAAGGAGAGAATCTGGATATAGGAAATAAAAAGAAGAAAAAAGAAAAAAGAATAGAAGAAAATAAAAAAGGAAAATGAAAACACACACGACTGTTCGCTACAAGCGAAAGTATTAGAAGGAGAAATTGCTTTTAGAGATTTGCAGGAGAGTTAACAAAAAAAGAAGAACAGAAAAATAAAAAAGAACGGAACAAAAAAAAAAAAAGAGAAGAAATTGTGCGAGTAAAAGGATTATTCAATAATATATATATATATATATATATATATATATATATATATATTCTAGTATAGTGCTAAAAATATTTCCCAAAGGATTGAAAACGGAAACGAAAAAAGAAAAGTTAACAATAGCAACAAAAAGAAAAAGAAAAAGAAAAAAGCACGAATCTATCTCGTTCGATAGTCCCTGAAAAAAAAAAAGAAATCCTCGAACAGTATTACGAACATAAGTCCCGACTATTAATTAACGAAACGAGCATCTTGTTTTTTGTGTGTTTTCTTTTCTTCTTTTTCTTCTTTTTAAATACGTATTTTTCTCCTTCTCTTTTCTTTTCTTTTCTTTTTTTTTTTTTAACATACATACATCTGGAAGTAGAGAAAACTGTTTTCTTTTTTCTTTTTTTTCTTTTCTTTTGGATCTTTTTAGACTCGATCGTATTAACCAAGAGAGTACGAACGACATCGATGTTCCCGATAGATTCATCGACGTATATTATATACATATATACAATGCATTACATTACATTACATTACATTACATACATACATACATAGATAGATACATGTATATTCTCAGAGAGAAAGCATTGCGGATCCTACGATCTTATACTTTTTGCTAACAATCTCTCAGTATGTAAACAGCCTCGAAATTCCCATTAACGTCGAACGGGATAGGTGACAAACATGCACGATCCTTTTCTCTCTCTCTCTCTCTCTCTCTCTCTCTCTCTCTCTCTCTTTTATCTCTCTCTCTCTTTCCCTTTCCGATGGTTAATACTAGTAACATCTGGGAACGTTCGAAAGATATAAGGATCGTATAATAAGAGAAAGAGAAAGAAAAAAAGAAAAAAATAGAGGGAGAGAAGAAACTCTAGAGAGTACCAAATAGGATTAAAATGACAATAGGAAGAGATGGACGAGTCTTGCATCGCAAATCAACCGGAAGTTTGAATCATCAAGAAGACTAAATAAACTCTTACAAAACCTTCTCTCTCTCTCTCTCTCTCTTTCTCTTAGAAAGAAATCAACTATACAATCATAATTCTTCCTCTTACATATCTTCCACGATTTTATGAAATCGTCAGAATAATGAAAAAAAAAAAAAAAAAAGAGTAGAATAAGTACTGGAAAGAGGAAGATGAGGATGAAAATGATGATAAAAAAAAAAAAGAAAGAAAAAAGAAAGAAAGAGAGAAAAAAGAGAGAAGAAAAGTGCCATTAATTTTCTCAAATACGAGAAACATCATATTTTCCACGAGGTCACATTTATAATAGCATCTCGATCCCCTTTACTTAAGTCGGCCAATGACAAATGATCGTCATTATAGTGGCTTTCAGCGTCTCTATTACTCGACGTTATCCATTTACCTGACCAGGAGCAAACCGCCCCGTGGGCGAGAGTATGCGAACCAAAGAGCATGGTCATTCTTTCTCTATCTCTATCTCTATCTATCTATCTATCTATCTATCTATCTATCTATCTATCTATCTATCTATCTATCTATCTATCTCTCTCTCTCTATCTATCTATCTATCCATCTCTCTATCTATCTATCTCTGTCTCTCTCTTTCGTGCTAATTCTTGTACGGGTCGATAAGCCGGCTAACGGTGACGATGCACACGAGGGGTTAAAAGGTTAGAAAGAAAAGGGCCACGCGAACCACGGAAAGAAGAGGACGTGTACCTTCTTCCGGCGTAGAAGCTTCCAATCGAAATGATTCATCCTGTTCAACTCGTTAGTCTCTTTCTTTCTCTCTTTCTCTTTCTCTATCTCTGTCTCTCTCTTTCTTTCTCGAGTTTCCTACGATCTTTTCTAGTTCCTCTTCTTATTCTTCAAATCGCCAAAAAGATCGTATATCTTTTTCTATCTACTCCAACTTCCACAACTTGTTAAAAAGATCCTTCTTAAATAACGGATAACACGATCGACGAACTAAGAACTTTTTATTTATTACTTTCTTTCGTTTATCTTTTCGTAAATCGTAATTGAAAAGATTTACATCTCTTATTCCGGAGATAAAGATTCCCATCTATATGATTCATCATCCTCTTATAATCATCTTAGAGCATCTCTTTATCTATATTTTTCTTTATCTTTAATTTTTCTTTCTTGAATTTTATGCAGTCTTTTTATTGATTCTTGGTCCTCTTCGGCTTACAAGGATTCTTTATTCTTATTCCTCTTTTTAATTTTGCTTTTCTAAGTCGAAGAAAATTTTCGATTTGAAGATATCCTTCCAAGTATTAGGAACTTTTCATTCCGTTCTATCGTTCATCTGTTTTCAAGAAAATCATCATTGATTCGTATGAGAATTCGAGTTATTTCGAGGAGACACATTCGATTTCACAACGAAATTATTCATCTTGTTCATCTCGTTAGTATCTCTCTCTCTCTCTCTCTCTCTCTCTCTGTTTCTTTTTCTTTTTGAAATTTCATACAGTCTTTATTAATTCTTGGTCCTCTTCAAATTGCAAGGATTTCTTCTTCTTCTTCTTTCTTTCTATCTTTTTTCTTCTTCTCCTTTTTTCCTTTCTGTCTTTTTAGTCGAAGAAAATTTTAGAAACAAAGATCCTTCGACGTACTAGGAACTCTTCGTTTCCTTCTATCGTTTATCTTTTCAAAAGAAAATCATGATTGATTCATACAAGAACGTTCAAGTTATTTCGAGGATACAGTTTCGGAACGAAATCGAAATGAATCATCGTACATCTTGATTAGTTTAGTTTATTCTGTCCTGAATTTTCTTCTTTCCTTTTTGCTCTCTCTCTCTCTTTCTCTCTCTCTCTCTCCTCTCTCTTTATCTCTGTCTATCTATCTTTTACAATCACGATCCTTTTTATAGTTTCCTTTTTCTCGATTTCTCAACTCGAGAAAAATACGCGAAATACACGAGTATAATTGTATCGACTCTTCGTTTCTCTCCATTTAATCCCTTTCTTTTCTTTTCTTTTCTTTTTTCTTTTATTTTCTTTTCTATCCTTTCGAAAAGTCAAGTTTCTACTTAGATTTACACTCGTTTGTAAATCCTTTTTCCATTATTTAACAACTTTCAATTCAATATCGATTCATCCTATTCAATCCTAGTTTCATCCCTTTCTCTCTCTCTCTCTCTTTCTTTCTATCTCTGACTTTTTTTTCTAATCCCTTCTATCTTCAATCTCTCGACTTGAAAAGAGAAGGATAAAGAAGATGAAGAAAAAGAAAGTAAAGAAAAAGAAAAGAGAAAAAAATAGAGAAATAATAGAAGCACTCCAAACTTGATTCGACATATTGATGATTCTCGATTGTCTCATTATTTCTTTCCTTCTATTATTTATTTATTAATTCTTATTATCCCTATCTTCTTGAGAAAGAAAAGAAAAGAAAGAAAGAGAAAGAAAGAAAGGAAAGAAAAAAGAAAAACAATCGTCGATTTTCTATCGAGAATTTTGTCAGAGCATCTTCCGACGGAACAGCTTCCAATCTAAATGACTCATACCGCGAATGAATGTTACTAGAATCTCCCTAGGATATGATTATTATCTCCCAGTTTTATCCGAATCCATCTGGCTAAATTATCGATATCGAGGAAAGGGCACCAACAAAAAAGAAAAAAGAAAAAGAGAAGAATAGATGAGAACACCGTTTTTTTGAAAATCCGATAATTTCTTGCTTTCTTCTTTTTTTTCGATCTTTTCTTTTTCGACAGCTCGACCTCCAATCTCGATGAAATTTTCGACTTTTTTGCGATTATTTTATTATATTTATATAAAGCGATTTTCAATGTGATCCCTTATTACAATTCGAAGTCGATTATTGGATTGGTAGAAAAACAATTTATGGTGAAGCTGTGCCAACGATGCTAACGATGGCAGTAACGAAAGGGTTTGCATTCTCGGCACGCTGAAATCCTTATTGTTCTCAACTCCTTCGCCCAGGGACACGTGTCCTTGACGCGGACAGCGGCATCCGCCCACCTTGAATGCACCGATGGACGCGGACTCTCTTTCTCTCTCTCTCTCTCTTTTCCTTTTCTTTCTCTTTTTCTTTCTCTATTTCTTTCTCTCTGGTGAACGCGCGGGCGCGTTCACTCACTCGCCCCTGACGCCACCGCTTCGAAAGGGATCGGACTGACGACGAAGGTGGATCCGCTTCTACTCTCGAGAGAAAGCCGTTCTGTTGTATATATTTCGTGAGAAACTTTAGATTTCAATTCCAAGCACTTTGATGTCCCATCGAACGGTATATAAATGGAATAAAATTTCAAAATATCATGCGATCTCATTCTAAGACAAATTTCATTAATTGTTCTCTCTCTCTAAATATATATATGTGTGTGTGTGTGTGTGTGTATTTCTTTCTTTTTTTATGTATACGTCTTTTTTACGTATATACGATTCATTTCTCTGTCATCATCATTTCCTTTTCTCTCGATAATACGTAATCACGATTTTGTCGATGGATGCTTTCTTGAAATAACGTTCGAAGAGACACTATTGATAGGTCACCGATTCGACGAATACAAACGCACTAATTACAACACTTAAAACACACTCCGTTCCATCGTTGTTTTCTTTTTCCTTTGTTTCTCCGTTTCTTTTCCTTTTTCTTTCTTTTCGAGACACTTAACGATCGATCGACCGTTCTCGGTGGGATGTCCTTAGCTCTAATAAGGAGACCCTTTCCTCACGACCTTTCCAACACTTAAACATATCTTCTTCCGTTTTCCGCCCATTCCATTCACTAACTATGAGTTTAATAAAGTCAGTAAAAGAACAATATTAAAAAAAAAAAAATAAAAAAAAATAAAAGAAAAAGGAAAACGAAGTAAGAGAGAAGAATAAAACAAACGCATAAATTTCGTTCGTTCGTTCGTTCGAAAATATAAAACCGAGAGAAGAAAAAGAATACGAAGAAGGTATAGAACGAGAAAGAGAGAGAGAAAATCGCAGAGAGAAGAGAAAAAAGATAGAAAGAACAAAATGAAGCAAAAAGAAAAAAAAAAAGAAAATGGTCGTCGAATATAAAGCACAGTTATTTGTATCCCATGAACCAACTTTAACTAAACCTCCTTCTATTCCTCTCTTTTTCTATACCAAGAAAAACCTAATATGCACACGTATCAGCCCACACACGTATATAAACACACACGGATTACACATATACGCGCACGTAAACTCTGTCGACGCGCACGCAACACCACACGACTAACAAGTTCACTCACAACCTAGGGTTTTCTTCTTCTATCGACTGACCCCGTTACCAAATGAGAAAAGAGGGTTAAGATGTAATTTATCGTAAACGTACGTAAATTCTTCCTCGATATTTAATACGAATCAGAAGCACGCACGCACCTATTTATCTATCTATCTATCTATCTATCTATATATCTATCTATCTATTTATCTATCTATCTATCTATCTATCTATCTACCCACCCACCAACCCACACGAAACTATAATGATCGTATTTCTCCGTAAAACTTCCTTTATTACTGGGACAGACGATTGAAAATGGCTGAGAACGGTTGGATCGAGGGCGGCGTACTGTCAAAATATTCGCTGATTTTGCCCAGCCGACGATACCGACAGGGGGAGACCTCCCAAGCGATACGAGCATGCGTGATAATGTTCACTATCTCTATCTTTCTTTCTCTTTCTTTCTCTTTCTCTCTCGTTCTCTCTCTCTCTCTCTCTCGAGAGAGAGAGAGGTTACCGGCGTACTTTTCGTCGTCGTCGTCGTCGTCGTTGTCGTCGTCGTCGTCGTCGTCGTCGTCGTCGTCGTCGTCGTCGTTGTCGTCGTCTTCTTCGTCGTTATGGTTATCATGGTTATCATGGTTATCATGGTTATTATGGTTATCATGATTGTCACGGTCGTCATAGTCGTAATCATTCTTGCCAACATAGACGCAAGGGATGATCGAAATGAAATGTCTCATTCTTTATTAATTCGATCATTTTTTATCAATTTTTTTGTTATTTTAATCTTCTAGACTAGTTAGCGATCGAAGTTGGTTTCAAGTTTGTTAATTGAAAATTGGAATACTTGCGAGCTTCCTCGTTTATTTTTGTTATTTAAATCTTTTCTTTTTTTTTTTTTTTTTTTTTTTTTTTTTTTTTTTTTTTTTTTTTTTGTTCTTTTTCATACGGGTGCGTGTCTTGGAAGAATGAATTCGTAATTATTTAAAAAAGAAAAAGAAGAGAAAAAGATTGATTTCTTCTCGTTTTCTTTTTTTGTGTACAAATCATAATATTCGCTTCGATTTTCGAACGAGTACAAAACTGTCAGGATTAATTGCGAATTACTTCGGATCGTTTTGAGACGTTCGTTTCTTGAGAAAAAAGTAGATACTTAATATTTACAGAAAAAGAAAAAAAAAAAAAGATAGACAGAGAGAGAGAAAATCAAGACGAAAGAGAGAAATTTTTCGTTCCTTTCTACAAATGAAAAAAAATCTATTTCGTTTAAAATATATAAACGTTCGAAGAGTCTCGCATATAGAAAAAAATATTTCTCTATACATTCTTGAAGGATGAGCTAACAAAATTACAAAATGTTTTATTGCAATAACATCCATGATTGACATCGGTGAGCTCAAAGAGTCTGGGACTTTCATATCGACGTTACGTTCTACGATGCTATATCACCAATCGAAAAGAAATAAGAGAAAGGGAAAGAAGGAGTATCGTGTTTCATTAGGTAAACCCTTGTTCGATTTGGGAGATCGCGAATCGTCATTGATCGCGATGACGTACCGATTTGAATGGTTCTTTTCAAATAAGGACGAAGGAAAAAATGTGCCTTATCAAGCAACGTGGACACCTCTTGTTTCGCTTCGTCACAGAGTAGCCCGTGTTTCCGTGATTTCGTTGTCGTCTTCGTCATACCTTATCCAAGACGATTATTATGTATTCGTGTTAAGTCACGACGCGTGCAAAATCGCATATATTTAAGAGTATAACAAAATTTTTATCCTCGAAATATAGTGTCGATGCGCGTGTACTAATCAAAGATAATAAAAAGAGGAAAGACAAAAAAATTCAACGAACGCTTCAAAAAAAAAATAAAATAAATAAATAAATAAATAAATAAATAAATCATGAAAAACGAAAGCAACGTATCGATAATCCCGTGTCGAATTTTTGGGGAGAGAAAAGTAAAATGAAAAAAAAAAATAAATAAATAAATAAATCATGAAGAACGGAAAAGCAGTGTTTTTGAAAATTTTTAAGAAAATAAAAAAAAATTAAAGAAAAATAGATAAAATAAACAAATGTATAATAATCATTAAAAAAAAAAAAAAAAAAGAAAGAAAAAGAAATATTCACCGATCGAATTTCCAATTAAAAGTTTATATATATATATATATATATATATATATATATATATATATATATATGTATAGATGCATTTGAACGTGTTCGAGAGACGACTAACGCCATCTCTCAACGTAACTAGGAAGTAGATCATCTCCATTCGTGTTTCATCAGCAATGCAGAACTCGAATAACCCGCATAATTTAAAATATATTTGATTTAAAACATATAAATAATACAATATTGTTGTAAGCATAAAATTTATAATTCAATCATTCGTAAAAAAAAAAAAAAAAAAAAAAACAATTGTTCACATTTACCGATCGCAAATGTATCAATACGACGAAGAACCAATTGTTTAAAGATTTTCAAACATTAATACAAGACGAACAAAAATTTGTTAACATCTCTTTATTTCCTATCGATATTTCTATCAGATCATTTTACGGTTTTATAAAATCAATTATTCGTTCTTTCTTTCGTTCTTTCCTTTCTCTTTCCCTTTTTTTTTTTTTTTTAATTTTTTTAATACTCTTATCTCGAGCCATGTTCGAGGCAAACGATAACGATGTAAGTAGTACTTATGAATAATTTTTTAATAAAGATATTAATATTAATCATTGTGTCGTAATGAGTCTAGCAAAAAGAACATTTCATCATGTTTCAAAGTATTAAAGTTAAATCGATTCGCTTTTATCGTTTCTCGACATTTCCATAGAGAATTAATATTATTCGATATCTTGTTAACATATATATAAAATATTCCTGAAACGTATATACGTGTATATACATATATATATATATGTGTGTGTGTGCGTGTGTGTGTACATATCACAAATCGATGTCCATATCAGTTATATTGTATAATACATACACCGCACCCCTATTGCATATTAATCGCTTTATAATCGAGCTACCTCTTACGCTTCTATCATTAACGGACGTTAATCGGCCAATTGTCAGTGAACGACACAACGAACAATACCATTTACATCTATGTATATGGACTATACCATACTTAGAGATAAATAATGACGTAATGAACATCTTCTTCCAACGATGACTAATCCTTCGACTTTGCTTTGTTATTCCCATCTAATCTATAATAACCAGGATTTATAACGTTATCAATCATTTTCTCTTTATTTATCATTATCGTTATGATATAATGATTGAAAAAAGGAAAAATGATTGAAAGGGAAAAATAAAAAAAAAAGAGAGAGAGAGAGAGAGAAACATTCAAATGTTATTATTGTTATTGTCTTCTATTGTTATTAATATTGTTGCTGTTGTTATTATTATTATTATTATTCAATGCATTATAAATTATATTATATAATGTAATGTTAATTTGACAAAAGTGATTAGTATCTTTATAATATTAAAAATTATGTAATGTGATTCTATAAATTTCTTAAAATCTAGATAAATTTAATATTGTTTTTTTTTTTTTTTTTTTTTTTATTATTATATATTCTGTGATGCGAATTGAAAGAGGAATTTTTATTAAAAGCTTCTACTTAAAATTCTAACGTATGTATAGTCAAATAAAGATTTGTAAAAATTAGTAAATGTTATAGTATATATAAATACGTGTGTATGTGTGTAAATCATGTACTATAATAAAAGTTTAGATATATAATTAAAAAACTATTATGACATCTCCATCTCTTTCTGTTTCTTAAAAAAAAAAAAAAAAAACTAAATTATAACTACAAAAAATATATCATTTAAAATTAAACTAAAATATAAATTAAAAAAAAAAAAGAATTATTATTATTATTATTATTATTATTATTATTATCGATCGTTATAAACTATATTTCAATTACATAATCTTTGTCAAACATCGACAAAATTCAAACCGTAGTTGATAATAAAAATAAAATAAAAATGAAGAAAGAAAAGGAAAAAAAAATAAAAAATAAAAAAAATAAAGTATGAGAATCGTATAACCGAAAATAATTAAATAAGAACCAAGGAAACAAGTGTTTTAATTCATTTGCCCACTGTTGTCACTCTGTTGAAAATAACTCGTGTGAATAGCGACTTTAATAACATTATAGATTAAAGATACGAATTTCTTATGATCCTTTTGGTCGTTCAGGAAAATATCCGTTATGTTTGCATAATTACGTTTGAGATTATATCTAAAAAGGTACTCTTTGAAAAAATAAAAAAAAGAGAGAGAGAAAATGATTATCGAAGCTACGCACACACATTTTAATTACAGGAATATGGGAGAAAAAAAAAGAAGAAAAGAAAAAAGAAAAAGAAAATAATTAAAGACTATTAATACTAACTTTCAACATAATAATCGAGTACTTGTGACTATTAAATAATAGCTCATAAAATTCTCTTAAATATTCTCTTCGTGCATAGATCTACCTAGTTATATCCTTTAAAAAGAATTCGTGTCATTTATTTTCACATGAGAAAAGAAAAAGAAAGATTCAAACGCGTGCATTGAAGCACACATTTTGACCTTCACACTTTGTGGAGATCGTTCCGAATTTCTTATCTTTCTTTTCCTTTTTAATTATTTTCAATCACTTCGATTATTAAAATCAAGGATAATTCATATTTAAGTGATTATCTGTTTCTATCATAAATTATTATTTCGATCATCGATTATTAAAATCAAGAATAATTTATATTTATTTATATGTTAAGTATGCGTACATACGTGTGCATCTACATATATATCAATGTACTAAAGAATAAAAATATAAACCATTCCTTTCCCTCTAATGATGGTATGAATTTAAGACAATGGCCATTCTCAATGTGAAATTGCCTTAATTACGATTAAATTTTTTTACTTGTTGTTTGTACTACTGACAAAGCCATGGAATTTCCGTTCTTCTAAACGAAGGTTTCTCTTTAAATATCTAAATAATGTAGGAAAAAAAAATTATGAAATGAGAGAGAGAGAAAAAGAGATATGGAAAAAAATGACAAAAATGAAAATGGATTATAGTGAAACAATATTTGGATTATTCAATGTTTAGATTATAATATAACTTTTCTTTGAATATATATATATATATATATGCTTTTTCTCTTTCACATAATCATATAAAAAAAATATTTACATCAATCTGATTTCTCATTGTTTGCAAACATTTCGCGAGTACATCTACATTATGCAATCGTTCTTTTATCTAAACCAACGTTAAGTACCATAAAGAACTTAGAGACTGAATAAAAAAAAAAATTATATAGACGAAAGTCATGTCTCGTTATAATAATAACGAGTTCGTAAAAAAAAAAAAAGAAAAAAGAATATATTAAAATAGATCTTAAAACGACCTTGAGAACGTCCATAAAGTTTTGTTACGAAAATTTATTTTTTACAAAAATTTGTCTTTCACGATGTATTTAAATGTCTCTGATTAAAAAAAAAAAAAAAAAAAAAAAAAAAAAAAGAATACCCTATATATTTACATATAAGAGTCCCTAAATTCCTCGCTAACAAATAACATCAGAACATGGCGTCTAAAGAAGAAACGTAAGCAAGAAAGGACGAAGATATTATTCCACGTTCGAATCGTATAACACTATATCATCAAAAACGATATATACACTTATCATCTCGTACAATTAAATTCTGTCGAGTAAGTATAAACTCATGGCACGTATAACGACTTACGATTACACTATAACGAAATATTTGATGATACGTCTATTCTGTGATTACGATAATAACCATAAGAATAGATTGTTCGTTTTTCGTCTTAAAACTACAACGAAATTTTTTTTCTCGTGCCTGACAATAATAACAAAAGAGAAAAAAAGAGAGAGAGAGAGAGAGAGAGAGAGAGAGAGATAAAGAAAAGATCAGATTAAGAAATTTCCAAAAATTCTACAATAATTTACAGAAATATATAAGTCCACGACGATTACGTGAACTCGTAAAATTAAAAAAAAAAAAAAAAAAAAAAAAAAAAAAAGAATCAAAAATACAAAAAAAGTCCTATATACGATCGATAGATTTTTTTTGAAAGGGACACTTGCTTTCACTCGTCATAGCTCGTCTTTGTCAACTCCGTACATAGAAACTGGATGAACGAGATTAACGTGTAACGAAACAATACTACGTTTAATCGAGGCAACGAAGCGTGAACTAAGTACCGAGATATCATAAAGAAAAAAAGAAAGAAAGCATCGATAGTGAATAAAAGAGAAAAAGAGAGAATAAGAAAAACAAAAAGTATAAGAGAGAAAGAGGACACTCTTTCGTTTTTCAAATGGAATTTGCATGTTGAACCTTTCGAAAATCGTATAAAAAAAAAAAAGAAAAGAAAAGAAAAGAAAAGAAAAGAAGAAAAAAAAGAGAGAGAGAGAGAGAAAGAGAATGGTTCTTCTAAAGTATGCGCGTCTCTCTAGAAAAATAAGTACAATACATTAACTCGATTAATTAGAAGCGAAAGTAAGTGAAATTGTGTGCATTGTAATCGCAACTTTGCCAACGTCCACGTGCGCATGCGCAGGCGCATGCGCACGTGCACACACATCGTACAAGAATACTAGTTACGACGATGGACGGATGGACAAAGAAAGGCGGCACTCTTTGAATCTTCTTTCGAATCTTTGTACACAATGAATCTTTGTACTCGTTTAACTGGTAGATTAATAATCCGTATCTGTTCATTAAATTCCTCATGGTGACATGAATGCTTTTTCTTCTTTGTCTTTTTGTTTTTCTTTTTTTTTTTTTTTTCATCGGATTATTTATGTTATCTGATATTATCTCTTTGATTTCTAGATCTTTACAATGGAAAAAATATCAATGTATGTATGCATTAGTCAATGTTAAGTAAGCAATGTTTTTTTTTTCTCTTTTTTCTTTCTTTTCTTTTCTTTTCTTTTCTTTTTTTTTTTTTTTATGTAACGAAGATTACGGTATCTCAGATGTTACGTACAAGCTCGTTACTTTCGATTTTATTTTATTAAGAAAACGAAAAGATTATTAATGTATATATATATTGATAATAATGTTTGTACGCTAATGAGGATTAGTATAGTTTATTATATGTGACTGTATATACTTTCGCTTCTATTTTACGATAAAAAATTATATCGATATATCGATATTTGTTATATTCGTGTGTGACGAAAATGTAAAAGGGCCGACGATTATATCAGTTTTCTCGTCATTACGATTAATAACTAATGAAATCTGAAGAATGTTATGTGTGTATGAGAGAAAAAGAGAGAGAAAGAATTAAAAAATTGTTAATCAATTGTTAATTATTTTATAAAAACTCCACGTAATATTAGATATATCACGTGTAGTAGTATTAATAGATATCTATCTTTTTGTAGATAAAACGAAGAAAACAAAAATTTACTATTACTTCGATAACATTCTACAACATTCTACTTTCGATTAGATAATAAAATAATTTCGTGTCTTTTTAAATATTATAAAAGAAAGAAAACAAACAAACGAACGAACGAACGAACGAACGAACGAACGAACAAGAAGAAAGAAAAAAAATACAAATCTTAAGAACGCTTGAAACTATTCGCAAAAAAAAAAAAAAAAAAAAAAAAACAAGAAAGAAAAAGAAATGCAAAATTGCACGAATCAGTTATCCTTCGAAGAAATCGGAGATTAAGCTCGCAATAGTAATTATTTACAAATAATCATAAAGATAATAGAAAACTAACACGTCATTATCGGCTTAATCGCATCTTTATTACATAGCAACATTATCGTCCAAACAATGACACTTAATTCTAGGATAAATATAGAGAGGATAACGTGTGACCGATTGATGGAAAGGGAAACTCGAACTACGACTAAACCGAAGAGAATATATCCCTTCTGTGCACCATTAATGGACACCTAGGATAGATAGGTATAGGTACCTATGTACATCTACCGTCTCTCCTTGTCATTACGGTCGATCCGTTAAGTAGATTGTCGCAAATGGCGCGAATCCGACATTTCAATGTTTCCAACAGCATACACACACTAACGTCTCTCTCTCTCTCTCTCTCTCTCTCTCTCTCTCTCTCTCTCTCTCTCTCTCTCTCTCTCTCTCTCTCTCTCTCTCTCTCTCTCTCTCTCTCTCTCTTACGTATATACAGAAGGAGAGAGAGAGAGAGAGACATATACACAAACTCGTAATCGTAAATTTCTACTTGTATTATATTCGATGTGATATCAAACGTATAAAATGTGAGACCATTCGCTTATAACTGTTTCTCTTTGATTTCTTTAACACTTCGATTTCAACAAACATTTTACACTTAGAAAGTTTATAAATAGACCGTGCAAATAATTTTCCATTTAGACAGAATTTATTTATTATTAAATTGTTAACTGATATATATATGTATGTATGTATGTATGTATGTATGTATGTATGTATGTATGTATGTATGTATGTATAGGAATTTTCATTTGACAAAACATCTATAAATCTTTTCTAAACATGTTAGTCTATTATGTTTGAAAATACGCATTTTTTGTTTCAATATATTCAAGTGTATCCAATTAATAAATAATTTTTTATTCGATGAATCAATAAATTGATAATTATACGAGTTAATTTTATAAAATATATCTTCTAATCTCTTCTAAATGCATTAGCATAACTTACGTTCTACGACATTTATATACTTTCTTTCAAACTCTAAGAATCGAGTTTTATTCGATTGATTAATCGTTTCTGATTTAATTAATTATTATATTACAAATTGATGGTAATATACGAGCTCATTTCCAAACACATCTATAAATCTTTTCTAATTATCCTTGTCTATTAATTCTGAAACATGCATTTTCTATTTCAATAACTTTATATTCAATTAATAAATATTTTTTAATCCAATGAATCAATAAATTCTAAATTGATATTTATACCAGTATATTTTTAAAAATGTATCTTCTAATCTCTTCTAAACGCATGAAGGCAAACACCTGATATATATTTATATTTTTGCAAACTCTAAGAATAATTTTTTTTATTCAATTGATTAATAGCTTCTAATTTAATTAATCTATAAATAATAAATTGATAGATATACAAGACTTAATTTCGAAGAAAAAAGACTCATTTTTTTTTTTTTAAACGAGCTAGCTCATATTCTAATATATATATACGTATATTCTTTTTGGAGGTTCAAAAAAAAAAAAGAGATAGTTCTTAATTAAATCGCGATAAAAATTAATTATGAAATTATGACATAATTAGACATACGAGTCAGATTTGAAAAGAAAAAAAAAAAAAAGAAAGAAGAAGAAAATGAGATCTTTTAAAATCTTTTCTAAAAACGTTTCTAGCTTACGTTCTAAAACACGCCATTTCGACATCCAAGAATAGTCGAAAGATCGTTAACAACTTAGCGTGTGAATCACGATAAAAGATAGATCTGTCTTAAAGATTTCACGTTGGTTATACCATATATATATATATATATATATATATATATATATATATATATATATAATTTATACTTTCCAGTGCACATCTGGAATACATTCGGTTCAGATAATCTCTTTCGTCACTGTCTCTCTCTCTCTCTCTTTCTCTCTCTTTACATTCAACTGGATCAATATAAAAATAAATACTTAGGCCATTTCAAAAGACTTATAATTAATATTCCTCAAATGAAATTCATTCGTTACAAAAACACTTGTAATCATTCTTATATATGTATATAAAAAAAAAAATCATGGACATGTCAATGATCTTTATAACTAACATACATATATATATATAAATTTATTTCTTTTATTTTATTATTTACTTATAATTATAATTATAATTATAATTACCATTATTATAATTACTACAATTATAATAATAATAATTATTATTATTATTATTATTATTATTATATATATATAAATATTTATATATAAGATATTTAAAAGCTTCATTCTTCAAATACATCACCACGCCGCGTCTAATACGCTAAAGCGAAGCACACAAAGTACACAGAGAGAATAAGAAGGAGAAAAAGAGAAAGAGAGAGAGAGAGAGAGAGTGCAATGCACCTCTCTCAACGCATTCTCTCGAACCAAGGACTTATTTCACTTGGCTAATCGGATTTGCAACGGCCATGAACGTCAACAATGACAATTAGCGATCGATCGATCAATCTGTCCACCCACATACATACAAACATACATATATACATACATACACACATACGTACGTTCTCGCAACCGCATTTTCAACGATGTATATATGTATTTATGCATGCATGCATGCATGTATGTATGTATCTCTATGTTCGATCGACATACCGTCAAAGTCTTACAAAGAGGCCGAACGAATCATTTCCGATGTGGACGTTCGATTGAAAAGACAAGAAAAAACAAATAAAAAAGAAATATTAATAAAAATAAAAATATAAAAGGAAAATCCCATCCCAAAAAATAAAAAAAATAAAAAAAAATAAAAAAGAAAAAAGAAAGAAAGAAAAACAAATCATTAGTTTCTGTCGTAAATATTGGTTTCAACGTCAATCGCATTTATCGACATTATCTCTCTCTCCTTTCTTTCTTTGTCTCACTTTCTCTTTCTTTCTTTCTTTCTTTCTTTCTTTCTTTCTTTCTTTCTATCATTCTTCTTTCACCGCGGTAATAATAAAAACTTTAAAACCCGTCGCTTTCGTTCGAATAAACGAAAGGGAACTCGTCGATCGTTAAATCGTAATCATATGCAGAAACAGTACAACGTGACGAACAAATGGCGGCCACGAGAGTGGAATGGGAAATCGAAATAGACCGGAAACGCCCACGCACGGGCATGGTTGTTCTTCTCTTGGTGTGTTAAACTCATAACAATACATATACATACATACATACATACATACATATATATATACGTATACACGTACGTGCATATATATATATATATATATATATATACACACACAATATATACACATATATATGTTTGTTTGTTGTGTGCATGCATATGCGTGTGTGATGGTTAGGACAAAGATAGAGAAGAAGAAGAAGAAGAAGAAGAAGAAGAAGAAGAAAGAGAGGAAGAGAGTACGAGTACTGTAACTTGGACGGTTTTGCAGGGCTACCTAAGAGAGAAAGAGAAAGAGAGAGAAAGAAGTGGTAGTAGAGAGCGACATAGAGAGAACGAAATATAGGAGAAAGGGTGGCAGCCGTATTTATCATTGGAAGATCCCGAAGAGCATGCACAATACGAGCCAATGTATAAGATAGAAAGAGAAAGAGAGAGAAAGAGAGAGGAAGAAAGAGAATGAGAGAAAGATAGAATGAAAGAGAAAGAGAGAGTCTCGAAGAACGAAACGCGATGTGGTGCAGGTAGATTTATGGTGGGTGGGAAGAGAAAGAGTAAGAGAGAGAGAGAGAGAGAGAGAGATGAGAGAGAGAAAGAGAGAGAGAGAGAGAGAGAGAGAGAGAGAAAGAGTAAAATAAGAGAGAGAGGAAAAGAGCATGTTTGTGTCGCAGGTCAGACGTGGTTCACGGTCACAGAGAGACCAGCAGCGCCGGACCATCGGACTAACCTAACGTAAGCTTATTCTCCTGCGACCGCAAACTAAATTGCACCTTTTCCTTCTCTCTCTTACCTTCTGCATCTATCTCTATCTCTTTCTCTCTCTCTCTCTCTCTCTCTCTCTCTCTCTCTCTCTCTCTCTCTCTATCTCTCTTTCTCCCTTCTTCCTTCTTTCCTTTCTCCAACATTTCTCTCCTCCTTCTTCTCTTCTACGTTAACACATTGGCCAGCAAAAACATTTTCTTTCTCGTATAATGTGTTTTATATTATTTTGAAATAATTAGGTAATTGTGTGTATCTGTAATTATTGAGACTATCAAGAAATTTTGCGCGCGTGTGTGTTCTACGTTTATTGTTCAATTATTTATATCACGACGTATCGTTTTCATTGGAATGAAAAAATTCCGATGTTTTCGTTAGGACGAAAAGAAATTGTTACACGTTATTCATTAAATATTGTATTAAAGGAATGAAACAATGTTGTTTTCTTTATATTACTCCTTTTTTTGATTTGTTTTGTTTTATATATATTTATATATATATATATATATATATATATATATATATATATATATATATGTAGATTTAAGATATCGAGGTAATATGTACTTTTATAGATCCTTTTTAGATAAACCTTTTTTCAAAGCGTCAAGATTGTCCGAACGAAAGGTCATCATTGTTATCACCCATTACCGATTAGAATCGAAGTTCGTAACTAATGCATTGTATGAGACACGAGATATCACGTGATCGTTTTATCAAAATAACAATTCAAGGACTTCTACATGTAATTGTTAATATTAATAGTAATTATGAATATTTTCTTTTTATTTGTAAGGAGAACAAATCTTTCTAACGATGATTTAAATAAATTATAAAAAAAATATCAAGTTTATTCGAAAGGTCATCATCATTTATTACCGATTAGAATCAAAGTTCGTAATTAATGCATTCTATGAAGCACGAGATACCACGTGATCTGTTGTTTGATGAATCATTTTATCAAATAAAAACCGATAAACTTGCATCGAAATGAAGAAAAAAAAGAATAGTTACTATCTTGTTAATTAAGTATTATGAAAAAAAAAAAAATAAATAAATAAATAAATAAATAAAAACAATACGAAGATGTACGATTTACTTTTACACCTGAGAAATGTAGATAATAAAAAAAATTTATAATTTTTTTTTTTTTTTTTTTTTACATAAAAAAGAAACAAAAAATAAAAAGAAAATGAAAAGAAAAAAAAAAGAAGAAAAAAAAAGGGACGAAACTTACCGATAAATTTAATATATCAAAATACAAACATACTAACGTATCAACGTATCGTACGATTTATAAACGATTTCTATAAAAATGAATGATAAAATAAACGATAAAATATTACAGTATCAAGTTCACTCGAATAATCATCCTTATAACGTTCTATTATCTATTACTGATTAGAATCAAAAGTTTAAAGTTAATACATAATGTGAAAGACGATATTATCTCGTGATCTGTCTGCAATGCGTTGACCTCCGTATATACATACGTACATACATACGTACATACATACATATATACATATATATATATATACATATATATAGGTACATACATACGCGTATATATATGCACTAAGCATTATGAAAGGCTCGCATTAAATTTATTAAGACACCGATGTTCCAGCCCTGGTATGACGACCCTACGATATTATTATTATTATTATTATTATTATTATTATTATTATTATTCTTATTATTATTATCATCCCTAGCACGTTACCCAGCTTGCTTTTTAACCATTGATTGGATAATGATGCAAAGGCGTGGTATATTTATTTCGTAATAGAAACCTATGTCCTCTCTCTCTCTCTCTCTCTCTCTCTCTCTCTCTCTCTCTCTCTCTCTCTCTCTCTCTCTTTCTCTCTCTTTCTCTCTAAACCAAAAAGGATCTTTCATGTTACGTATATATAAATATATACACTTGCGTACGTAGCTCTTTTTTAACTGTTTTTTTTATTTTCTTCTTTTTTCTTTTTTTTTTTTGAAAATGTCTGTTATATACCTCTCGCGAATTGTCATCTCTCGTAATTGACTTTACGATCGTTGCTAGTATCGATTCATCGATTCATCAAGTTACCTATATATACAACTGCATATACGAATGCAACGAATTTATGTACATACTATTACGATAGGATATTCGCGAGTTCAAGAGAGAACTTTGATACTTTTTGAAAATAGATCGTATGCTTCTCGCGAATACAGCAATATTGAAAATTGCATTAGCATAAGACGCTCGTTTAATAAGTCACTTGTGACTTATATATATATATATGTATGTATGTATGTATGTATGTATATATGTATAAATATGTGTGTATATACGCGTGAGCTTTCGGAGATTAACTGTTCACGTAAATCAATTTAATTTAATTAATCTGATTTTTTTTTCTTTTCTTTAATCCTACGATAATGACGTGTAACTTTGAAATTACACATTTAAAAAATATAGATACATGTGTATGTGTGTGTGTAATGTAACTTAATAGTTACGTACTACTTTAAAAAAAAAAATACTTAAGTACAATACTTCAGTTACACGACATTTAAAATATAAAAATAAATAAGTATAGATTTTAAAGTTAACAATAACATTTAAAAAACATACAGACAGATAAGATATATAGATACTTAGTTTACTTAAAATATAAGAGATATACCTACACACACACACACACACACACACACACACACACACACACACACACACACACACACACAAAACTTTTATTTCATTTTATCATAAAATTAATTGCACAATACTAATTATTACTTTAGTTCCGAAATTTGTCACGTATTTTAATCTTAAATTACAAGATAGTATAACATAATTACAGTAATAAATATAAACAATGTTACAACATTCGTATTATATATAACTGGATCTATAAAGACAATTAAATTATAGATTGTAAATATAATTTAAGGGTACTAAATAACGAGAAAGATAGAGGGAAAAAAAATGAAAGAGAAAAATGATATATAGAGATAGAAAGAAAGAAAGAAAGAAAGAAAGAAAGAAAGAATGAGATAAAAATAAAATGAAATCGAACGAAAACTTCATTGTTATACGTTCTATCGTTAATTTACAAACGTTTCGAGTTAACCTATAAAGTATATAAACGTTCGTGAGGTTCGAGGGTCGATTATATAAATTCTTTTATTTTTCATGATTCGATCGATTCTAACAATACTCTATAAATCGAATTAGCTGGCAGAATAAGGTATCATAAAAAATAAGCTTGCCACACCAAAGAACGTTTCGAGTAATTATCCAATTACGGTGATCGTGCGAGCGCACACCCAACTGTTAGTCGCAGTCTAATAATTGTACTTTGTTCTTATGGATGTGATCAAACGAATTCGACCTTCCTATTAATACACACGTCTGTTTGTTTTTCTATTTGTTTGTGGAAATAAATGTGAATATGAATGTGAATACGAATGTGTATGTGTATGAAGATCGTATTACCGATTTTCCAAAGATCTATATCAAGAGAAAGAAAGAAAGGAAGAAAGAAATAAGAGAAAATATATTCCACATACAATAGATCATATATATATATATATATATGTATACATGAAAAATTACCGAGGTGGATCCATAATATTAACCAATTAACATTTTCAATTAATCACGTCACGAAGAATAATAATAAAATACCGGTACTTTCTAACAGCACGCTCTGGATAAAATTACATCTTTCTCTGCGATTTTTTTTTTCTTCCTTTTCCTTCCTTTTTATTCTTTTTTTTTTTTTTACATTTTATCTTCACGGTAGATACTTCGAAAATAATGATTTATCGATCGTTAAACAAGATAAATATATATATATATATATATATATATATATATACACACACACACAATTGTGAAGTCAGGAAAGTATCTACGCGAGTAAAAAATTTTTAAACGCTTGTATTTCGTAATCGAAAAAAAAAATAGAAAAAAAAATAGAAAAAGAAAGAAAAAAAAAAGAAAAGAAATTAGCTCTAGAAGTCTCAAAAAAAAAAAAAAAATCGACTTTTAAAATAGAAACATTTTTGTGACCCCCATATCCTTTACTTTATCGTTTGAAACGAACATTTCATTTTTTTTTTATATTATACAGGTATACATACATAGATACATACATACATACATACATACATACATAGACAATATATATTTTTATTGTTGCACTCGCTCGAGTTGCATAATCTATTCGAGTCTGTTCGCGATGAGACGAGAGATATAACTCTGGATCGTAAAATACCGACCTTGAGAATTACGATCCAACCTTATACATATATACATACATACATACATACATACATACATACATACAACATCCGTACATATATATGTATATACTATATACGTACGATATATATATATATCTATACATATGTACCTTTATCTTTTAGCCTCGAGCAGTAATGAAAAAGTCGTTGCGCTTTTTAACATACCAAGAGAGAAAAACTGAATGAATACGTTCGAAAGAGATCTTCGTGTTTCAATTTTTCTAACTCATTTTCGATAACGCGTTCCTTTCCAATGCTTACTCTCCTTTTACTTTATGCTGAGGAATAATTTTATGTGAAGGAAATATATACTATAAAAGATGAAGTCCATATAGTCTGCAATAAGTGAGAATTTTAAAAAAAATTAAAAATGAGAAAAGGTTGATATAATCAATAACTTGTGTCATACATTTCTTTTTATCTTTAAACGACGTGTCAGAAAAAAAAAACAAAGAGAGAGAGAGAGAGAGAGAGAGAGAGAGAGAGAGAGAGAGAGAGAAATGAAAAGAAGAAGTTACTTGGTGAGTTTGTAAATTTTGTCGTGACGTCAAACATAATGATCGATTCGATTAATTTTACTTTTTTACGACTCGTTTGTAAACATCGTATTTTCTATAAATATAAAAATTTTATCTCTAATATATGTATATATATATATATATATGTCAATTATATATAGTTACTATATATATTTATATATTTATTTATGTATGTAATATCAACATGCGTATAAATATTAAATAATTATAATTAGCATGTATTAGTAGATATTAATTGAATTAAAAAGAAATGTGTGTGTATGTGTGTGTGTGTGTGTATAAAATAATTGAAAATATATAATTTAATGAAATATAACGATACACGTAAATACTTATACAACTAACCGTATATATAGATATTAACGTTAAATATAAGATATATACGTTAATAAGATAAGCTAGCATGTATGTGTATATAATTAGCCGTAACTAATATAAACTAAATAATTAAGTAATTAAATATAATTTAATTAATTAATGACTCACTAATTGAATACGAAGAGAACCATTCTTAAAAAGCAAAAGTATATGATAATTAATATTAAATTAAAATCATTATTTCCTTTTTTTTTTCTTTTTTTAATCAAAATTCGCACGTTTCTTTTAATATCCATCCTAAGCAACAAAAAATATAAAAGTAGCGTGATAATTATGAATTATGAGCAGTCAACGTAATTTATTAGCTTTCGCTATCGGAGGAAAAAGATGAATTTTTTTTTCATCTATAAATTTGCGACACGAATTAATTCTACAAAATAGAAATCGTGAATGCATCGTGCTTATATTAAATACAAACGCGATTTTTTATATATATATATATATATATATATATATATATATATTCTTTGTTACGAGTTTTAGTAAGCAAATTAATCAAATAACATACGAATAACGTGGATCGAATAGATATAAATAAAAAGTATCTACGAATATGCATTTTTATATATACCTATATATATCTATATATACGAAAAAGAAATTCACAAAATTTTTACATTTTTTGTCATTGACGAGTTTGCTATTTAAATTAATCTAATAAAATATGGATAAGATATGCATATATATAAATAATAATTATTTATTTATATAAATATGTAAATATACATGTATATATATATATATATATGTACGTATATATAAATATAAATAATAAATACTTATAAAATATATATGCATATAGAAACATATACATAGATATAATATAAATAGAAAAAAAGTAATAATTATTTATAAAAAAAATCCACATACATGCGTGTATGTGTATGCACGTATATATACTTTATAAAAACAAATAATAACTATATAAAAATACATATGAATATAAAAATGCATAGACATCCAAAACATACACATATTGAACGAATATTGAAAATAGAATTAATATCTATTAGCAAAAGTGATAATCAAAGATGATATATCAACAAAGGATAAACTACTCACCAATGGATTTCTGACGCCAAAGCGAACTTTGTAATACTTCTTAACGAAGACGCGCCAAAGAACGTAAGCCATGATGACGAAAATGATTATCGTCCTTTCTTCCTTTCGTTTTCTTTGTAGTTTTATTTCTATTTCTTTTTTTCTTTTTTATCCCTTTTCCGTTTATTTTTCTTCTTCTTTTTTTTTTTTATTTATTTATTTATTTATTTTTTTTTTCTTTTCTTTTATTCGCACTTTCGATTCAATGATAAACGAAGAGAATCTATTCGTCCTCTTTCTCTTTCTCTTTCTCCTCCTCCTCCACCTCCTCCACCACTTCTTCCTCGTCCTCGTCCTCGTCTTTTTCTTCTTCTTCTTCTTCTTCTTCTTCTTCTTCGTCTTCGAGGCAGTTTCTTAACCTCGAATTCTTCTCTCTGTGCAAACATCGGTCACCACCACCACGTGTGTACGTAGTTCCTCTTCCTTTTCGATTCGACGTAACGAAATTCGACGACGATATATCCCGACATGTCGATCGATCGTACACACCACTAAATGCACCTTGACAATAACACTTATATGTATATTCTAACGAGATAGAACTTTTAATGCTTCTGACGAAACAACGAAACATTTATTTCTAATCTGACAACATTTTTAACGGCTCACTATTTATTATTATTATTATTATTATTATTATTATTATTATTATGACTGTTATTATTATTATAGAGAATTCAATTTATTTACCGACGATTATCGACCGCGCAAGATCTCAGCCAATAAAAAGAAACTTGCGTTGTCCTTAAAAAAAAAAAAAAAAGGTATGTACTACCTTATCGAAATATTTAGGCACAAATGTAAAAACGGTTTTAGCACGGTCTATATCTTTCTCTATCTCTATCTTCCTTTCTCGGTCTCTCTTTCGCGAAATTCGGACCAATCACGTGCGTCCTTGGTCCAATAGGACACTCTCTCACGATGACGTATTTGTAACCGTTAACGAATTTAACCGTTTTATCGAAGCACTTCAAATTGTAAAACGATATATGTAATGTTCACGTATTTCAAACTGTCCGATATGAAAATATGTTTTTGGGGAATTTTCAAAAACGAAATCGACGAAATCGATGAAGTTAAAATTATTCGTTAACATCGAATTCGATCGATGTTAACATTTTTTTCGTAATTAATTCGTTCGACCACGACGACGATCGATCAATTCGATTGAATTTATTTGATTGATCAATTTGTCTATTGACATTTTTTTCTAATCGTCCATCAATAATGTCAATAACATCGTCGTAAGCGACGCGTAAACGAGAAACGCGCGAAAATTCAAAGAATCCAGCAAACGGCGAGACAGTTCGGACCCTGACTCGTACGACCGCCACCATTCGCTGCCGAAGTATAACTGACACGATCACGCAATATAACCGTCGGTCTAGACGCTCGGAACGACGGAACGGAACGAACGAATAGGAACGATACGTGCCTTCCTGAATCGTTGATTGGTTGAATGCATCTGCAAAACGATTATATTCGAACGTTACGTTATATTTCAAAATAAATCATTATTCGATTGTTATTTTTTGAAATGTATGTATTTAATAGACATATATATATATATATATGTTTATGATTATTCGTAGCAACATTTTATATTATTATATATTATATATATATATGTGTGTGTTATATGATTTATTAAAAAACAGGAAATCGTTATACATTCTTTTTTAATTGAAAAGAAAATTTGTCGGTTAATCGAACGAAAAGAAATATTAAACTTCGTTGAATCGAAATATATTTAGCGATAGTTTGTAGATACTTATGTATAACGTTTGCACATGTATTTATAGTTATATGTTACTGATACATATTAATAAAATAAAGAAAAGTCTTTTATATAATTTCTTGCTTTCCAAGATTTCCATCAATCAAATTTAAGGTTATAAATATTTGGAAATATCATATTTCATGAAAAATATATAATATATCTGTAAATCAACGTATAATCCTTATAATATTATCTGTTACGCCGTAATTGAATACCTATCAAAAATAAATGATCACATATTATAATGTAAACATTATTATTATTACGATACATAAACAAGCTATTATATCGAACTTTCTTTTTTTGAATTTCACGAAATCTTATCGTAGCAGAGTCAATCGACGAACAGAATTTACAGAATTTAATTATCTCGCATATTAATACTCGTGATATATAAAATAATAATAATAATAATAATAATAATAATAATAAAAGAGAGGAAAAAAAAAGAAGATTACAAACTTTTCTATATATAATACAAAGATGGTATAGCATATAATGTGGAATAAGAAAGAAAAAGATAGGACTATCTACATATATTCAGCTGTATGCGTAAAGTAAGCAGAGCCAAGCAAGCAATAAGCTCCCATCATGCACCCCCTTCCCTTCACCCCTCCCTACCCCTGTACGTACAAGCTATCCAGCTTGTTTACATTTGCTTGTTTTCACTCGGCGCAACTCGGCGCGTCTCGAGTCTCATTTCGTTACAACGATTTTCATCGGTGTACGTGTATGTGTGTTTATCTGTGTATATATTTGCACGTGTGTATGTGTATGTGTGTGTATATGTGTATATATATACGATAATATACGCCTACAATATCGTTTCGAACCCCTCGCCTAATGCGTCGAATCAATTAACGAAATGAAGGCCGAGTTTAAAGACCTCCCTTTTCTGAAAGCTTCATACAAAAGTTAAAATGTTTAACGCTGTTATACTTACTTAAAACAAAAATAGATTATCGGCTAGGCTTAGTACATCTACATGCTATATTTTCACTTTTTAATTAACGAATGTGTATATTAGAGATTATCATAACGAAGGAATGAACGTTCACGTAAATGATTGTTTCTTTTTATTTTGTTTGCTAATTACGTGAAACACGTTTATGCTTCTGATGTATATTAATATGTAATATATTTGTATAGATTGTAGATATATAGTGTTACGATAAGTATACTATTTATTAGTAGAATTTATAGTATGTCGTATATTTGTATCAAAGAAATTTTATACGAATAATGAAACTCAACTAAGATCATTTATACAGTTCTTTATAAAATGTATAATCATTCACTAAGAAAAATTATTATAAATGTTTAGTTTGTGAAAAACCAATTGAAAAAAAAAAAAAAAAAAAAGAAAAAAAGAGAGAGAGAGAAAAAATGTTGGCCGTTGCATCAATACTGATCGAAATGAGATAAAAGTTAAAATTCAGAAAAATCATTTTACAGCAAGATTAAAAGAAAAGAAACAAATTTACAATATTCATATGGAAGTACAGACAGAGCGAAGCAGTGTCCTCGTATATAGAATCTTTGATAACGTTTGATAATCTAATTCACATGTTAACATAAATTTTCGAAAAGTCGTTACTAAACGCTAAACATTGTTCTATATATTATGCAAACGACGAACTCAATGTTATCTCTATCCCCCCCCCCCCTCTCTCTCTCTCCCTTTCTTTCTATTTCTATTAAAACTGAAATTCTTTGATAATTTAAAGGAAGTATGTAAAAAGATAAAAGTTAGACCGAACTATCGGTTGTTTTTCTTGAGGAGGATTCTTCTTTTTCTTTCTTTTTTTTTTTTTTTATATCAAACGTAAAATGTATTTTCCGTAGAAAGGATAGCATCGTGATTTTGATATTCTTCTTTGCGATTAGAAAAACCCGGTGTCGTTCAAAGTAACATCAACTCGCTTCCTGTTCCGCACAATAGTCTACTAACGCCTTTTACTTCTTCTCTTCCCTTCTTTTATATTCACTTAGTATTCTTTGCACTAGCTATGAGATAAGTACTCGCGCATGCGTGAAGCTTAGGAAAGTTTCCATAAATGTAGATTCACTTATACAAAGAAGACTTGTTCAAACAAGGAAGAATAAATTTCTATACACACATATATACATATATATATTTCTAAATGGACAAAATGTATATATATATATATATATATATATATATATATTACTTTAATTATTATTAAGTAACAAATTAGTTATAATTAATTCTATTGTTTTTAATTTTTTAAATAAAAAGTACAGTATTTGTCGATAAACCTAATATGTATATATAGCTCAAACTTAATAAGTTCTATAATCTATTGTAAAAAATAAAAATAAAAAAGAATAATAAATTTATAAATATATCAATTATTTATTAATTTTCATATATATATATATATATATATATATATACACACACGCAATTAATAATATAATTTCGTTTATTTCCTTCCAGTCTAAAGAAAGAAGATGTAATACGAAATGAAGTAATACGACTTAACGAAAACTAAACTTTCCCATGGATTCGAATATTGTTCTATCGAATATTCGTCCAACCGATTATTCGTACGTCCAGATGTTCTAATTTCCGTTCGAGTCGAATCATTAAGAGTAAGGATAGAGAAAATACTGAATCGATTCGTATCGAGTAAGTAGTACCTTTTGCTCTTTTTCTTGTGGCTGCACCCTTCCAATTTCTCGGACGATTTTTCGACAAAGTCGATGAGTCTGGAGTCAGCCGGTGAGAGTCCTATGAATGAACGGAACACGAGCCATCGAGGCCTTCCTTTTCGAGGGTACTCACGTGCTCGTCGCGTGAGGTAGGCACTCCCATTGTCATGTGGAGAGAAAGAGATAGAAAGAAAGATAAAGAGAAAGAGAGAAAGAGAGAAAGAGAGAGAGAAGAATGATAAAAAGAGTAGGAAGGGCAGAAGAGAGAATGAGAGAGAATAAAAAAGTGCAGAAGAGAAGGGAAGAGAGAGAGAGAGAGAGAGAGAGAGAGAGAGAGAGAGAGAGAGAATAGGAAGGGCAAAACCGAAGGGATGAGATGAAAAAAAAAGAAAGAAAAAAGAGAATGGACGAAGGAAGGTGCGTATCACGTGCTCATGTTAGTTCATTTCTAGATGAACAAGGCATGTTCGTCATTAATAATGTTCACGGAAGATTTTTAAACTCGTGAGAAATGTTTTCGTAGTTTAACTCGTAATAGAATATTATTTCCTATCGAATTCGTATTATATAGATTTTATAATTTTTAGTTTGAAAAATGATATATATATATATATATATGTATTTATTAAATATGAAATAAAAATAGAAAATAATAATAAGTAAGTAAAGCTTAAACTTAACGATTTGTTTCGGTTGTTCATTTTTTTATTTTATGTACATTATAATGTACTCTTTAATACACACACACGCGTTAGGTTGACCAATAAATAATATCGAAATTTTCTAATATATTTCCAATATCTTATTAGTTAAACGCAATATCTAATTTATTTAATTATATACAGTTATAACTAATATTGAAATTTTCCTTATATTTTTATCAGGAGACAGTGTTGTAATCTAAATTTGATTATTCTTAATAAAACGGAAATTAAAAGTAAAACAAAGGTAAAAACTTACGGCTTATGTTAGGCTTCGGTTGTTCACTCTTCTACGGCTTATCCACGAATGACCCGCTAACGACTAAACAAAACGAAGAGAATTATCTAGATAGAAGAAATGAAAACATTGGAGTTACTTTCTCACGAATGTTAGGAATGAAGAAAATGTTTATATACAAGTACTAATACGTCGACGAATGTTTATTGTATTTACAATACCGTATTTACGATATCGTCACGTGACCATTTTAATTGTCCTCTATTTCATTTTTGTACATTTCGTTTAACGAGACGTAGTATATAACGAGATAATAAAACAACGTTTAAAATATAGTTGACAATAAATTTGTAACAATTAATTTCGATTTAATTCATACTTGAAATTTTTTCCTATCAAGTAAAGCGTACATAACAATACCTATGATATTTATACTATATCAAATTATCCATTAATTATTAATACTTGTTCAAAAATGAAAAACAAAAAAATTAAAAATAAATATACAAATTTCAAGAAAATTTACATAGACGTTATTCGTTTGCAACGTTTATTAATTTATCTTACGATAAAAAATTTATAAGTTCTCTTGGAAATTTCGTATCGTCGTACGTACTTGGAACTTAAAAAGAGAAAAGAAAAGAAAAGAAGAAAAGAAAAAGAAGAAAAGAAAAGAAGAAAAGAAAAAGAAGAAAAGAAAAGGAAAAATAGGAATTAGAGAAAACTTATGTTATACGTTTCCGACGTTAGAAGAAAGTCTATCGGGTGTTAAAAATTTAAAGGTATCACACAGGAGAGAGAGAGTGAGTCAGGCAATAGGCAGACATGTCCGTTCGTTGCTCGGTAATTACGATTTGTGAGGGTCAAGCCCATTCGTTCGTTCGTTCGTTCGTTCGTTCGTTCGTTCGAATAAAATGCAAGTAAGAGGGAGAGTGGTTGCTTGCGAAATAATAGACAGCTTTCTTTATCGATAGTATGTAGACACGAGGGTCTGGACGAATAGTTTATACATATGTATGTATGTATATGTAGATACATACTCGTACATACATATATAGACATGTGTGGGAATACATTAACATCTATTACATTTAGGTAAGTAAGTACTTACATACTCGACTTTTATCGATTGGTATCATTGATGATCGATCGATCGATCGATGTGTCGAAGAGCAAAACTCTGATCAAAACGTGCGCGTGCATTCACGTTCTCCCGGCGAACGGAAGTTGAATGATCGTCTGGAATGCTGAGCGAACAGGTTCGTCGTCATTGAGATGATGATGCTCGGTCACCCTTCTCAGGATTTCTGATCGTTTTTTATTTATTCCTTCGATTATAATGCAACGATCGTACGTTTTAATGAGTTTCCAGAGATATACGATAAAAAGGATTAATATCACAAATAATTTTGTATTGATTCATAATAATGTTATATAGTATTGTGTATACTATATATTCTATATTCAATTTATCTCAAGACACATTAGTTGCGTGCAATATGTGTGTGTTGATAATAATGATTAATTATGTTAGAAAATATTTTTACATTTTTAAATAAGAAATATTGATATAATCGTATAAAGAGCTATACAATTTTTCGGAGATCTTATAGTATAAAATTTTACCGCAGTTCTATCTAATATTATTAGAACATTTATCTGATGTGCTATCTGTTCCAAATTCTTTAATAGATTACTTAGAGATACGACGATTTTGGTCTGATTTGTTCACAGTAAATTTTTAATCGAACAAAATTCACGCTGAACTTTTCTTGTATATTGTAAATTTTCAAATACTCGCTCCTTCAAATGAAATTATATTATTATTCCTAATAACTTGGAAAATAATAATTAGACATTGAAATATATTAATATTAGTATTCTTCATTAATCATTTTTATTTCTATGAATGATATAATCAAAGAAAAAGAAGAAAAGAATGATATCTACTTGTTTAGAAAAAAATAAAAATAAAAAACTATATATATATATATATATATATATATATATATATATATATTCAATCATTATAATTCTAAAGAAAAAGAAAAAAGAATTCAATTACATTCTACCACATAATTTCTAATCATCTTCCTACATTTTCTTCTGTCCACACGTATTAGTATAGATAACCACGATAACGACTAACGCAACAACTACTATGAATCATAGAGTCATTGATCGAAGAAAAGAGAAGGGCCAATGAGGCAGGAATCAACGATAGATAGATAATAAAAGGTCAAATTGTCATGATTCAGAAATAACAATGTATATGAAAAATTGAAAATGATCACTATTATTCAAATACTAACAACATCAACAACAACAACAACAACAACAACAACAACAACAACAACAACAACAACAGCAACAATAACAACAACTATTACAATAAAATTTCTTATGTATTCTGATCGGATAAAATACGAAGGTCCGTAATTCGGGCAGCACCAAGCATAAAACTTTCCGATTCCGTAGATTTACGATTCTCCACGCAGGGACGAGTCTCCTTGAGTTATGGCATACCGTAGGAGCCCCTTTGGTGCATTTGCAAACCCGTTGTACCCGTTGTATCGTATAGGTAGATAGGTAGGTAGGTAGGTAGGTAGGTAGGTAGGTAGGTAGGTAGATAGGTAGATAGGTAGGTAGGTAGATACATATATACCGATGTAAGTATTCGAGCAGGTTTTGCCTGCGTTACACTTCATATTTGCCAGAGTACATTCGAGTGGTATACTGTGACTACTTTGAAAAGTAAGAAAAGCCGCGTTATCATCGACACTGTATTCCTCTCTCTCTCTCTCTTTCTTTCTCTTACCTTCTTTCTCAACGCTCGCAAAAGACCTGTCTGCCTTCGCAAATCACTTTTTCTGACATTACACGTTACTTTTCCACTTCGTGTCGGTACGAACGAAAAGAGATAGAGAAAGAGAGAAAGAGAGAGAGAGAGAGAGAGAGAGAGAGAGAGAGAGAGAGAGACTCGGGCTCTCTCACTCACAACAAAAAACGAATAAACGATATTTCGTTGGGTAGCAAGCGGCACTAAACGTTGCATTCTCCGCTGCAGAGACCTCCGTGAGTGAACAACCTCCCCCTTTGCTTCCTTTTTATTACTTCCCTACGTCGAAGGAACATTTACGGTTCGTTCTTTTTTCTGTTTCTTCTTTCTCTTTCTCTCTTTTCTTCTCTTTTTTCCACTAACCTTCCTTTTATTTTCATCTGACAATTTAACGCTACTCACGCTGGGTATATGTATGCACGTACAATGTATGTACGAAAATCTTCGGTATTACTTTTGGTTTTCTTTTTCTTTTTCTTTTTCTTTTTCTTTTTCTTTTCTTTTCTTTTCTTTTCTTTTTTTTTTTCTTTTTCTTTTTCCTTACTAAAACGTGAAGTTTTGACTTTTGATCCACGACGTATACTTTTCTTTATGATTTTCTTTAGTCTTTTATTTTTCCTTTTTTTTTCCCCCTCCCTTCGAGATGATTATTATATTTTTAATATGTCTTTAATGTTCGAGGATAATAAATTTTTTCGTAGCTCTTTATTATTTTACTTTTTATCATTATTGTTATTATTATTCATTGAATTATTTTTATCCGCAAATTTTTTACCTACTACGAGACAATAATAAAAACTTTCGATTGTATATAAACTCATTCCTCTTGGTGTTTTTCAAAATGAAAGAATAATATTGTCACGATTTAAATAATGTATTACAATTAAAAAATTCACTAATTAATCGTGAAATGACTTTTCCGTGATAAAAGATTACATAATATGTCATTCATAGATAGATTTTCAGATCTGTTAAATTGAAAAGTAAAACCATGTAGGGACAGATAATATCGGAGAAAAAAAAAAAAAGGAAAAGAAAAGAACAATGTAGGTTTGTAAGAGCTGAGGTGATCATGCGCTTTACGTTTGAATAATCACGTTATGTAATTATGGGTCTTACCAATGACAGTGTTCTCAATCGCAATCATTGGTATTGTCCTGTGCTACATATCGATCACTGTCCTGTTCCCACTTTCGTTATTACGTATCACTCGTTACACGATTTCCAACTATCTTGTTTCTCATTCTTAGTACATATTGCATAATATATTTACAATATATGTCCCACATATGTAAGTATGTACGTAATTTCCTTTATATATCTGTGCATGTGTATATATATATATATATATATATCGTTTTCTTAACGATAAAAAACGAATCGAGTTATATTTGCTATCAGAGATATCTAAGGAACGTTTATAAAATCATGGCTTCAAATAATCATGCTGTAACTAACACATAGACAATAGAAAGATGATGTATGTTTCATATACACTAAGTCATTCACACGACTGGTTACAGCAATGAACTAACAACAACATCCTGTAATTAAACTACTTGCCTTAATAATGTTCAAGAAGATTTGATCTAACGAAATGTACGATGCTCGTGACAAACTAGAGGTTTAAAGAAAAAAAAAGATCTATCTAAAGATTTTTCAATTACGTACACATAATAATAGTAATTATTATTATTATTATAGTAATTATTATTATTATTATTGTTGTTGTTGTTGTTGTTGTTACATCGTTAAATCCTCACGATGTGAAAGTAGATAGACGAACAATGTAATTTAATTAATCATAACGTAATGCATGAAAGTGATCTAAATCATTTGAAACATTAAAAGACATATCTTTTTTTGTCTCACGCACGTTATTCTTAAAATTTTTTAATTACATAAAAGAATTTTTCTTTTTTTCTTCTTCCCTTAATAAATAAATTATTTCTTTCTATGGTTGTTATTATAAGAAAGAAAATATAATTCAATGTTAAACAATTCAAATCGAAGTTTCCAATCAATGGTAATTTTTCGAAACGAAGAATATACGAACTATAAGATCATTTTAATTATCAATGGTACATATAATTGTTATAGAAAAAATTATATTATTTATATATTATCTATACACATGTCTTTTGGATGGTAAACTTAATTATATGGAAAAATTGTAGACCCCAAAATTAGTAGCAAAAACTTCTTATATTTCATAAAAGCTGGAGTAAAATACATAATGTTATTGTAAAGCATATTTGTGAATAATCATTAAATTTAATACTACATTGTAATAAAAATCTATGATATAACATATGATCGTTTCTCTATATTTGGTGAAATTCATACTTTAACCAGATAAACACATTTAACATATGATTAATGAAGATCGTTTAATGAAATAAAGAAGGAGAGAGAGAGAGAGAGAGAGAGAGAAAGAAAGAGAAAAAGAAAAAAGGAAAGAACACAGAGAAAAAAATTGTTAAGAATTAAAATAAATTTTTATATATATATATGTGTGTATGTATATATATATATATATAATGTTTTAATATTATTTTATTATAATTAATATAAATGCTAATATATATTATTAATGCCTTTTTTGCAATTTCTTTATACCGTCTGAAATACTTTTTTAACTGTTAATTTATTATCATTTAATTCAGATCACAATTAGATTTCTATAAGAATGTTAGTTTTTATAGTGAGAGAAGGGCAACGTTTCAAACAAAAATAATCTGCTTAATATAGTTTTAATGTTATTACCAAAGATAAATATTAGAACATCATCTGCAGCATCATTATTCAAATATCGTAATGTATTTGAGCACCATTGTGCACACAATAAATAATATTTAATTATTACACAACGTATATATGTAGCACAAAAGTGAAAGTCTTTTTTCGTTATCACATTTGTGCATATTCTACCAAAAGCTTTCCATTCGCCATGTCTATTAAAAAATAGTAAAGAGTCAATGATAATAATCGAAAATTGACGATGAGAATCAATTTTGTTTTACAGTTAATATTACATTAATGTAGTTGGACTTTGATGGCTCTATATAAAATTTTTAAAACTACGTTCAAATTTGTTAATATACCATTTTGATTTTGAAAACACGATTAAAAAAAAAAAAAAAAAAAGAAAAAGAAAAAGAAAAAAAAGAAGGAAAAAAAGAAGAAAGAAAGAAAGAAAGAAAAAGAGAAAGAAACAAGGAAAAAAAAACTTTAACTTTGAATTAAAAAGTATAATAATTAAAAAGTATAATAATTGGTTATCATAAGTAAAACAATTATATTATATGTTGGACAATAATTATTAGTTAAGAAAATTTAAAAATTTTTAATTTATATTTTTGTAAAAATATAATTAGTCAGACAAATTATGGCAAAGCCACCAACTCCTTGTACATGGTTTTATGTGCTGATACGAACTACATCGTGCGAATGTGTTTTGTATTATTATTACAATTATTACATCTGTTTGAAATATGGAAGCAGCATGCCATTTTTTTGATATAGCACTATAATATTATGTTTGAAGTTTCCATCTAAAAAGTACTTCAGGAAAATCGTAGAAGTATTATTAGATAAAACTTTGACAACACACATTATGAACACGTATGTGAAGTTTTTATTGACTTCTACCACCCGAATTCCTAAACCTTTTTTTTTTTTTTTTTTGTATCCATAACAATTACATAGATATCACGCGTGCATATTGTTTTATAAATATAATCTCGCTCATATGATACTGCAATAAAGATTTTTACAATTGAAAATATCGTTTTATCAAAAATCAGTTCTCTAAACGCATATGAGACACTGTTTATTGTTTCGTTTGTGTGTGTATTGTTTCAACAAACATTAGATAATTGAAAGGAGCAAAACAAAAATATTTAACATAGACAAAAAATCTAACATCACTTAATTAAAAATAATAATAAAAACTTTTTTTTCTCTTTTACTTTATTATTTTTTTTTTTTTTTTCTTTTTAAAGTTTGAAAGAAGAAAAAGATAAATGAATGTATATGCAGTCGTTAAAGAAAATTAATGAAAAATGATACGAAACACAAAAGGTAAGAGAGCGAGATATTATTTGAAGAGAATACATTTATATATATTTTTTTTTTTAGCTTTGATTAGGCTATTTTCCATGAAAATCAAAAGTTTCGATACGTTTATTTTTTTTCCCTTTTTTTTTTCTTAAATACTGTTGTAGATTATGTTCTTATGTAATATAATATAAGCGTTGTTTTTTTTTTTGTTTTTTTTTTGTTGTTAGCTAGTGTAACGATATAGATTAATTAATGACATATTTGCTTTCCTCTTGTAATTCTAACAAAATCGAATCATTACACTGTAACTGGAGAATATATAAAACATGGAAACCAAACGTCTTTTTCAAGCCACTGGTTGCATCTATCATATCATCATGAAATTAGTACAAATGCACCAATAAAAGAAGTACCTTTCATTAATATATAAATGACGATACCAGACCAACTGATAAATATATCCCAAATATTTATGTTTTAGCAATATCCATAGGTGATCCAGTTGTATTAGCAGTAGGATTTGTTAGCTGAGGACCGGCAGGATTCACAATAGTTGGAGGAATTGCTGGCTTAACAAATCTATCAGATGTACGTCTGGTAGATGGTGGAACTATGTGTCCCTATTTTTATAATTCATACATATAAAAAATTAGTTATATTTTTATCAGAATTAATAATAATATTAAAATATTTCAATGTTTCTATTTCTTACCCCCGAAGGAGGAGACGAACTAGTAAAAGGAAGAGTAGTTGGTTGACCACATGCATAACACCGGTTGGTATTGAAATTTTCTCGTGATGCTGAACCTATTACATTATTACCTGTCAATAATGAATAATTAAAGTCTAGCACTTGTATGTGCTTTTAAATTATTCATATAATACATGTGCATATATATATATATATATATATATATATATATATATATATATATATATATGTACGTATGAATGTATGTATTCATTCTTTTACAGTTTTAAACTGTAAAACTGTTTCAATACCTGGACTGAGTGGCCTAGAAGAACTAGGCGAAGGATTATACGGGACGGGACTAGAAACCGTGCGATTTCTTATATTTCCACCCGACATTACGATTTCATTGTAGTGACGTTCTTCTTCCATTTCCAAACTATTAAGAAAAAAGTTTTACAAATATTAATTATGATACGTGTATGCATAATAATGCGAAGATATATACCTAGATTCTGATTCTGACAAATGTCTACATAAAGCTTCTCGACGTTCTACTTCTAATTGTAGTTTTCTTTGCAGTCTTAAATTTTCTTCGCGTATTTGTTTCTCTTCGTTAACGTAGCGTTGCATTTTTTCCGTATCTACAAATATTACAATTATATATATATATGTATATAAAATTGCACATAAAAAATGTATACGTATGATAATAAAATATCCTTACGCTCTTGTTGTGATATTAGTAAAGTATGCCTTAAGCGTGCAACCTCACTTCTTAACGTTTGAATATGTGTACTTAAATTAGTTGCAGTATCGCCATTATTAATTTCCCTTGGAGAAGTTGGATCTGATACAGGTTGATCCAACTTTATTTGAAGCATTCTTTTTTCTGCTTCCAACTTGTCCATTCGTTTCCATAATTTATTGACCAAAGCTTCTTGCTCTTGTTCGAGTGTATTTTCAAGTTCAACCTTTTCTCTACGTAATTGTTCCAAATTGCTTTGTTTCGCAAGCGTTTCTGCCTCCAATTTCTCTATTTTTCTCATTAACTTGTTCACGAGACATTCTTGTTCTTGTTCTAAAGTTTGTTCTAAGCGACATTTCTCTTGACGTAACTGATTTAATTTCCTGGACAGATCATTTGTTAAACATTCTTCCTCTTGTTCATAATGATGAGCTAACGTTTCTTTTTCTTTCTTAAGCGCTTGTATCTTTTTCAATAACGTATTGCTGATAAATTCTTCTTCTTGCTCTGCTTTAGCTTGCTAAAAAGACAAAGCCATGGAATGAAATAAATTTTACGGTAGAATTAATCCTATTCTCTATCTTTTATTTTTATTTTATATATCTGACCGGTCCATTTTCCTCTACTATTTTCTATCATCTTTATTATATATATATGTATGTATATGTATATATATATATATACATACATACATACATATATCATTCAACGATGATGACACAAAAGATGATTATAATACAACCGAAAATCATATTGTTTTGTTTCTATAAACAATATATCAAACTAACAAACGTTTTATTTATATATATATATATATATATATATATATACTCATAAAAACTTAATAAATACTTTAAATATAATCTAAAACATTCCTATTAAAATAAAAACTAAAATTTTATCATTTTTAAAAATCATACATCAGGAAAATATTTAGAAACGTACAACAGGTTAGGTCGCAGAAATATACATTAAAAACGAAATATATTTTACAAAAATTCGTAAAAATTTGATTGTATCAAAATATATATAAAAACGAGATATTTAGTTTCTAAAGAAAAACGAAACATAAAGGAAACTTACTATAATGACAGAAGCTTGACGAAGGCTACGATTCTCTTCCTGAAGTGCCTTTACTCTCAATTTATAAGTTTCGAGTTCAACTTTAAGAACACGATTATGTTGTTGAAGCGATTCAATTCTTTTTTGTAATTGTTCACGAGAAATTGGAGAGGGTGGCATCATAATCGGTCCACCGTCGATTGAACTCGAGTCGCTTTCGGATGCGCTATCACGGTCAGCCATTTTTCTCGGGTAAGAGAAATTATTCAAAAAATACAACCTAGAGAATATTTTTCATTTCACAAAGAACCATCTACTAAAGAGGACGTTCTTTCCCCTTGTTAATTATATTTTATCGAACGAACGAACTTCAATACTTTACAATGAAAAAACTGACAAATATTCTGCGACTATACCGCACGAAACATGTGCTTTAAACCGAAACAAATCAGCTGTTTCGTCTTTCACCGACTATTTAAAAAAAGGTGTGGGCGCGTCGGCGAGCTCGCTGCGCACTGCAGAATTCATTAAGGTTATTTTTCATGAAATCTCAACGATTATCAACGATACGCAGTGAAATTATATTTTTCGAATCGAAAACGTTTTTGTAATTATTTATTAAAATCATATGAAAAATACTAAAATATCAAATAAACGAATTCGTCCAAAAAAAAAAAGAAAACATTAAAACAAAATATTTTTTTAAAGTATTGTTCTCATTGGATGACTGTGTATCCTCTAGTAATTTTGATCATATCATATCTTTCAATTTCTATTTCACATTTTTTCTTTCTTTTTCTTTTTGTTTCTAATTGTTTTCAAGATTTTTAATATGAATAATAAAATATGATATATCGTAAAATGATATTATTACTAAAAGAGTATTTTCATTGAACAATTGGGTATTCACCAATTATTTTCAATTAATATTATTATAGTCTTACCTTTCTCTCTCTCTCTCTCTCTCTCTCTCTCTCTCTCTCTCTCTCTCTTTCTCTTTCTCCCTCTCTTTCTCAACTTTTATTTTACATTAAATTTTCTTTTATTACCAACTGATATAAAATTTTTAAATTTATCTAAGAAAAATATTTTCTTGATGCGTTGTTAGTTCATTATTTTTCCGTGCATGTCGCTGAAGTCACATACGTTTCGAACGATATTGAACAATCTTGATATCTGCACAGATTATGCTGTTCTTTTTCCTACTAATAATATTAAATTGAATTTTTTTTTATATAGTGAAAACGATAACGAAAATAGTAGAAATATATCCTACGCATAAAAAAACAAAAACAGTATTTTACGTTGATCAATTATTCAAATATAAAGATTAAAAAAAAAAGGTATAGATATCAAAAATGTAATATTTGTTTTTATCATTATATAAAATTGAAATATAAAATATTATAAAAATTGATCTTTATTTAGTATTTATAAAAAGAAAAAACATAGAACGTAGAACGAATTATAATTTAATACTAATATTAATTTTTTTATAAGAGTATATTTGTAATTATAAGATTGTGAATAAAAATATTCTTTTTGTTTTATAGTGTATATAAAAAATAACAATGTTACGTAGTACTGTCAAGACAATACTACTAGAAGGATTGCATCCTTCAAATAATTTAATGCCTATTAAAATGAGCTCATCACATTTTTTATATACTTGTCAGAAAGCAGTTGCACAAACTAATATGGGACAAAAACGATATTTTAAAAATTTTGGGCATAAAAGGGAACCACTAGATAGACATTCTTATCTGATTATTATTTGTGGAATAGCTATTGCCTATACTATGACTGGTCTTATGGAGTAAGAAAACAATTAATTATAAAAATAATAAAAGTCTAAATATGAATCTTTTTATAGGTTTCCAAGAAAAGTAAAATTTCCGAAAGTAGATGCTGCTGATTTGTTACATGAAAATGATAAAGAAGAAGAGAAAAATACAGATACCACAGAGCAAGATGATCAGAAAAAGAAAAAAGGGAAGAAAGAAAAAACTGGATTTCGTGATAGAAAGGTTAAATGACATTGTGAAATTAGCAAGTTATTTAAAATCTAAGCATACGTTTAGTAGTATAAAAATAACTTTGTGAACTATTAGGACTTGTAAATATTAAAATATATAATATGATGGCTTACCTTTGTATGTAATTAATAGAAATTTGACAATCGTATTTTGGCAAAATGTTTAATAATCCGTATTTTTACTGTAAATTAAATGAAATTTTTATATATAAATATCCAATATATTTAAATTAGCATAATCCATATTTCAATTTATAGCTATAAAGATTAAATGTTGATAAAGCCAAAGAAATTTTTACAGATAATAGAATATGAAAATAGGATGAGAGCTTATTCAACGCCAGATAAAATTTTTAGATATTTTGCAACTGTAAAAGTAACTAGTTTAGGAGGTACAGAAACATATATGACACCTGATGATTTCTTAAGAGCTATTACTCCTGGCATGAAACAACCAGATGGTAATATTTTTAGTGCAAATGCAATGATCAGCAGTATATTTAATATTAACACAATTTTAATTATTTTTTTATACTACTAACAGATAAAAATGCTAACTTATATATAACAAAATATTATTACTATGAGGCAATTTAACATTAACTATTAATTCTTGAATTTTTAATAATGTGTGTGTGTGTGCGTGTGTGTGTGAAGGCAATGAATTGAAAGATTGAAATTTTTGTATAAGCATCTAGTATAATTCGTAAGAATTATTGATACTAATTCATGAAATAAGACATATCAATTGTTTCAGATATGTCATATAATTTATCAATTAAATTATTTTACTAATGTTATATATATTCTTAAAACACAGATAATAGAATATGAAAATCGTATAAGGCATTATTCAACACCAGATAAAGTCTTCAGATATTTTGCAACTCTTCAACTGACAAATAATGATATACATGAGGTACTTATGACACCAGATGATTTTTTAAGATCAATGACACCTGGTATAAAACAACCTGATGGTAACTTTTTATATATAAAATGTTAATCTATGTTTAATTTCAATTCCAATTTTTTTTTTTTTTTTTTTTTTTTTTTTAATTATGTTATTGTACTTTTTTTTTGTTGATTTTGTTTTTAATGCCTTCTATGAAAATTTCCATATAATCATACATATCATTTTTCATATATAATTTAAAATAAAATAATAAAGTTTTTCAAGAAGTAATAATATGATAATAAAAGAGATTATAATTGAAATAATTATATCTTTATATTGCCATATAAATATTATAAAAAAAAGAGAAACTAAATAGCTGGAATGTATATGATATTATTAATTCTATTATATGTTTTAGAAGTGCTGTAATTTGCATAATAATATATTACTGCTTTATAACATTATTGCATTATATAACATTTGTAATCTATATTTCATATATAATTATTTACAAAAGTAGTATTCCTTGCCAACCTTGTTTTAGGTCTTGGATTGGATCAATATAAAAAATATGATCCCAAGGTATTGTTAATAAGTTATATTTTATAATATATTAAAAACAAATCTAAATATATTATTATTTAAATATATTGTAAATATGATGTTTTTTATGTTTTTAGAATATTCATGAAAAATTAGAATTAGCATTAGATGAAAACAGTATCTTTTATAAACTAGGAAGTGCTGGGCTTATCACATTTTCTGATTATATCTTTTTATTAACAGTGTTATCAAGTAAGTTCAATATATTATTTTTTATTCATACTTTTTCAAGAAAAATAGATATAAATATATTATATCTTTCAGCTTCTAGACGTCATTTCGAAATAGCATTTAGAATGTTTGATTTTAATGGTGATGGTGATGTAGATTCTGATGAATTTGGAAAAGTTGCTACATTGATACGTCAACAAACTAGTATTGGTAACCGTCATAGAGATCATGCTAATACTGGTAACACGTTTAAGGTTAAATTTATTATTATTTGTTTAAACAATTCAACATAAATTGTTGTATAGAGTAAATTACTTAATGGGCAAATTTTCTAGGGTGTAAATTCAGCTTTGACAACTTATTTCTTTGGTCCTAATATGAAACAGAAATTAACAATCGAGAAATTTCTAGACTTTCAGGAACAACTACAAAGAGAAATTTTGAGTCTTGAGGTAATACACTTTTATATATAATATACATATACATCAGCTTTCATTTTCTAATGATATGTTTTCTCACAGTTCGAGCGTAGAAATCCGGATGAAAATGGTAAAATAACTGAAGTAGATTTTACTGAATTATTATTGGCATATGCTGGTTATTCTGATAAAAAGAAAGCAAAAATGTTAAAGAGAGTAAAAAAAACGTAAGTATGGATAACAAACATAAAAGAATAGTAATGTATATATATATATATATATGATAATACAACGAAATTTTATTATCACAGTTTCAAAGAAAATCCAAAAGGAATTAATAAAGAGGAATATCTCAAGTTCTTCCACTTTTTAAATAATATTAATGATGTTGATACGGCTTTGACATTTTATAATATAGCAGGTGCTTCTATTGATCAAGGTATGTTCTGTGTACAACTTTTTATTATAATTATATACTCAAAATAAATTTGTGTGTTGCAGCTACGTTAAAACATGTAGCAAAAACAGTTGCACATGTAGACTTAAGCGATCATGTTATCCAAGTTGTATATACGATATTTGATGAAAATAGTAAGTTTTACTTATATCTATCTATAAATTTATATTATAGTATAAATTACAATAAATGTGTAATAAAAACGAAATTATGTTTTATAGTGGATGGACAACTTAGCAATCGAGAATTTGTAGCAGTAATGAAAAATAGAGTGCTTCGTGGCTTGGAGAAACCAAAAGATACAGGATTTGTCAAATTAGTACAATCATTAATCAAATGCGCAAAAAATAGTTATTTTATTCAGTTTGATAAATAATTATATATGATTTATAGCATCAATATTAATTCCGTTTTATATTCATACATTAGTTTTTATAATAATTTCAAATAATGATCATTTATTTATTTAATTATATTTCTACAGGTATAATTCTAGTCGTATCTATACTATTATATTTACAATATAAAAATGCTTAAGATTATAATTTGATTTTTGTCAAATTTATGAAAATATTGCTTATGCATTTTTCTGTGAAAAGATTCATTGGATAGACGGAATCTCATATAATAAAAAATTTAATTGAATTAATTCTATATACTGAAATAAAAGTAATATTTATATAAAATATCAAATAATATAAATTATTGATAGTATAGATATATGAAAATATATTTCGGAGACAATGATACATTATTGTCTAAAGAAAGAAAAGAGATAAAAGAAATGATATTGTCATAGTACAGAATGTAATGAATTCCTTTCACATCTCTTTAGTAAATAGAGCATAACATCTTGAAGTTCTTTAGTTTCTCTTAGTATTGAATACTATTAGTATTCCAATATTTTCTGCTGATCATATAACATATGATTTTGCTATATTTTCCATTATTAATTTTATTTGGTGCCTTTATGCTATAAATCGCATTGTTACAATGATGAAAAAAAAATATGTAAACGTAATGGTTCTATGGCAACTGTTAATAATTATAAATATTAATGCAAAAACTACACAAATTCTCATGCCAATGAAGATTGATATGCCAAGTAAGTCATAAAACAACTATTTAATAAAATAATTTATTTTGTTTCGTTATAAGTAAAAAACACTTGTTTTAACTTATGAGTCTATAAAAATTATAAATGTATATAACTCAAATTTTATATAATATATAGCGTAAACTAAAAAAATATATTTGAAAAAATAATATTTGTTTACAGTAGATTCAAGTTCACAAGCAACAAATAATGAAGAATCACCAGAAAGCAATGTGATGAATGACTTGTTGAAAAAAGGGCAATTTTTTAGGTAGGTATGGCATAATTATTTATAAAAAGAAGAATATTCCCTTATCACGAATGTTTTATTTAGGGATCTGTTCTCCGAACAATTATCAGCGCACGAAATTGAGTTTGGCCATGTATGTGAAAATCCTGATGAATGGGAGCAACGATTTGAACGAAAAGATATGAAAGCAAATAATTATCGTGGAAAGGTATAATAGATTATACTTTTTCATAATACATTTTCATTCTGATCCTTATTATTCTTATTACTTATATTTTAGGTAAAATGGGGAAACAAAAATGGAGAATATGGAGAACATTATTGGGATTTGAATCATTAAGTTAAAATAATGTTAAAACTCTTTAACAATTATAATAGATTAGAATGAATACTTTAATAAGCAAACACTTTTATTATTATTTCTACTTGTAAATTTTGAAGAATTTAACGTGTTAAATAAGGTATGCTTACGTATGCGCATTAATTAACAATTGTAAAGAAAATAATAATAATAAAATAATAAATGAAACTAAATACGAATAAATTTATATATATATATATATATATATATATATATATATATATATATATATACATATATATGTATATATTTAAGATAATTTCTGTTTAATGAGTATTCTCTTTAAAATTTAAAGATAACATCTATTACAAGATAAAAAATGACACGCTAGATGGCGCTTTTGAATTTGTATATAGAAAGTTTGAAGAATTTTATTTGAAAATTCATTGAAAATTATTTTATTAAAATTCATAAGTTTAGCGTCTTAGATAAAAAATGGAAACACCAACTGTTAAAGTTTTGTTCTCTGAAAGTTCCAATAAAAATAAGACTCCCGAAGATCCAACTATTCCTGCAATGTCAAATATAATGTTTGTTAGCGATGTCCTGGCTCAACGAATAAACAATGGTAATATAATATTTTATCATTTATGATTATTATATAATTTCGATAAATATTTTAAAAATAAAAAATATATACGTACATATATCATATATAGGTACGATAGAGGCAGAAGATTCTGAAACTGATGATCGATATTGGGCGGAGAAACTAGCAGCTTTAGACGAAGAACACACCAAAAGAAGCAAACTCGAATCAAAAGAAATAGATAAACTTTTTCGTAGTGTATTAAATTATGCACAAACCATACAAACTAAACCTTGTTCCTTCGAACAGATAAACGTATATTAATCACAAATACAATTATATTTACGATCGTTTTTTTAATAATACTTTTAAATAATTATTTTTTTCGTTTACAGGTCAAAGATTGTTATACTAATAATAAATGCTACACACTTCGTTGTAATACTGAAGTTAACAATTTTATTAATTGCGTAAATAACATGTTTCACAAGTCCGTTTGCATTACTGATAATGATGTCTATCCATTCAACAAAAAATACACATATACTGAGAGATTCAGAAGAGGATATTAATTTATATTAATTTGTATCTACATATATATATATATATGATTCTTTATTTTTATCAATTATTATTTAGAAATGTATATAAAAAGAGAATGTATAAATATCGATATAATAAAATTTTGTACAAGTTACCTGACTATTAATATAGATACATATATTTATAGTATTTAATCTCAACAGCATCGGTGGTTCAGTGGTAGAATGCTCGCCTGCCACGCGGGCGGCCCGGGTTCGATTCCCGGCCGATGCATGTCTTTTTTTATTTATTTATTTATTTTTATTTTATTTTATTATATAAACTTTATTTAGAATATCCCTTAAAACAATTTGTTATTCCTGATTTTATAACGATTTAACAAAGAAACATCAAAGTATTAATTTTTCGAGAATAAATTATGAATAAAAATAAAGTTTCTTCAAATATTCATAACTTTAAATAGATATCGAATTAGTTTTCTTTTGTATTACCATGAATAAACGATGAAATTTTCTCTTCAATACTTAAATAATTTATATTTTCGATAATTTTATAATTATTTAAACAATATTAAGATATACACAAAAGTGTATTATAAATTAATATTTAAACAATAATACATCCGGTTAAACATTGAACGAATAAAATTTACAACAAAATTAAATTTTCAACTTGCAGTTGTTGCATTCATCTAATATCAACAAAAAAGAATTTTTTACCGACTTTGATAATGTATTGTGCAATAGGGTTCATATTTTGTCCACATCTGTCGCTTAAGTCACATTCTTCAAAAGTAATACATAATAAACAGCCTTAATCTTTTTGGACCAATGAGAGATTATAATAATAATAGAAAAAAAAAAAAGACGCAGTATAGGAAATATAATAATGTCAAATATAATAAGTATAGAAAAAATAAATTCTAATTCGTTTAAAATATTGGTAAAAACAAATAAGCAAACCTTGTTATTTGACAATTTGAAAAAGTGAGTAACAAAAATTATAACAACATTCATTAGAAACAAATATGATTGAGGGAACACGAATTTTTGCAACTAATGGATCACAAAGTATAATTAGAAATCGTTTAAATTCGGCGGAAAAAAGTTATATGCTTTTAAAAAAAAAATCTGATACTTTATTGATTCAATTTAAAGAGGTATTATTTGAATTATTCGAAAAGAAGTCTTCACTAACAGAGGTTATGGGGGAAGCTTCTTTTTCTTTAGCCGAAGTTAATTATATAACTGGTAATATAAATCATTTAATATTGGAATCAGTAAATAAAGCTACAATTAAAACATTAAAACGAAAAGAAATTATCATGGGTGTTAATATTGAAACTTATGAATATTATGAGGAAGGTTTAGATCCTTTTCTTTATACTGGTTTAGCTAGAGGAAGACAACAGGTATTAAATTATTATCTTCAATTTTTTATAAATAAACAATAACAATTTTTTATAAATAAAAAAAAGAGAGATATATAACTTTATACAACATATGTGTGTGTGTGTATATATATATATATAGATATCATATATATATATATATATATATATATATATGATATTGAATTTTACGAAAAAATATCAATTTATATAATTTATATTTTATATAAACGTAAATATAATTTTATTTAATAAATTGATATTTTATTTATATAATATATAATATGAAATTAATATTAATTCAATTATTGAATTATTATATTATTAATAATTATTTAATTAATAAATTAATATAATATTAAATCTTACATACATATAAATATATATATTTGTTTATATTATATTGATAGGTGATGAAGGTGAAAAATAATTATCGAAAAGCACTAAAGCTTTTAATTAAATTAGCATCCTTACAATCTAGTTTTATAATATTGGAGGAACATTTAAAAGCGACCAATTGTCGTGTTAATGCACTTCGTTACATTATAATACCACGATTACATTCTATTTTAACATATATCGTCTCCGAATTAGATGAACGTGAGAGAGAGGAAATTTATAGATTAAAAAAAGCACGAACTCGTAAGAACATGATGCCAAAAATAATAAGAAAATTATCACCGATCCAATATATAAACGTAGTAATAGATGACACTGATCAAGATTTACTTTTCTAAACATTACTTTTCTTAACAACGAGACTCCACTTTCACTTAAACGTTTAATATAAAAAACATATTTACCGAATCGAATAATGAATCTTGAAGAGAAGGAATATAAAAACGATAACGAAAACGATCGATCAAAATAGATCTACATATTGAAGAATCCATATTGCAACAGTACCTTGCATTCTTACCTTCTTCGTAAACGTTAAATATATATATGAAAAAAAAAAATATATATATATATATATACATATATATATATCCAATAAAATTACCATAATAACAAATCCCATAGGAATAGCGAAGTATTAAGAAATTCGATTTTTTGAAAGACGTGGAAAGAACGACGAAAAGTAAAGAAAAGAAAAGAAAAAAAAAAAAGAAAAAGAAAAGAAGAAATATATTGAATACATTGTTGTTATTGGAGGAATAAGAGGGGTAAAAAGAACAAGAAGAAGAGTTGAAGAGACAGGCACATGGAATTTTTCACGTTGCCTCCGATGAAACGAGTTACGAAAGATTTCTCTACTGGATAGGAGGGAGTTCTTCTCCTCGTTTCGGAAGCTCCTACACTTGGAAGACTTTCTTGGACCAGCAGAAGGGACTTTAGGAGGGTCGTGAGGAGAAGCAACTCAGGCTGCTCTCTCATTATCATATCCCAGTGTTTGGCGGCGGTTAAGGTTGGCTTTATGGGGCTGTATTTTCTTCGTATAATTGGGCTTCGCGCTCCGGTGCCTCTTTCTCCATCTCGTCTTCTCTCATCGTCTTTTTCGTTTCTCTTACTCTCTGTTACTGCATCTTTTCTCTCTTTCTTTCTTTCTTTCTTTTCTCTCTCTCTCTCTCTCTCTCTCTCTCTCTCTATCTATCTATCTCTTTCTCTCTTTTCTGTCTGCCGTGTATATGCCACCACAGTGCCTCAAGCATTTATTATACTTCGACCAGCAACCATTTCTATCTATCTATCTCTCTTTCTCTGTCTGTCTGTCTTTCTTTCTCTTTTTCTTTCTCTTTTTCTTTCTCTCTATTTTTCTGTAATTCTTTTTTCTCTATTTTTATTTCCATTTCCTTCTTCCCTTTGCTTTTTCTTTCTTTCTTTCTTTCTTTCTTTCTTTCTTTCTTTCTTTCTTTCTCTGCTTTTTGTAATTTATTATCATTTATTGTCGTGTAAATAATAACGACCCGTTCAAAGAATAATTTTATCATTTTTCATTTATTCGTTTATTTTATTTTATTTTTTTTTTCATCTGTTCTTACTACGACATAAAAGAAAAATGTAAAGATACGAATAAAGATACGATTTTCTTGTTGGATTGATATTAATGTTGTTTGTTTTATTTGATTTTGAAATATAGATTTGGATTATGTCAATGAGATAAAATTATTGCTACTGGTTTCAATCGTTTTTATAAAAATTTTTATATATTTTTTTTTTTTTTTTTTTTTTTTTTTTTAAAGAAATTTTCAAGATCAGGAACACGTTACATAGAAATTTTTTTTTGAAAATCAAGTTTTTTTTATATACGATTTTATCGGTTTCATCGTCACGGCACGTGGCATTAGAGTGGGGTGACAAAGATGAAGTTCGTGAAGAGGGGGGAAGTAAACAGATGCCGCCACTGGCGATCGTAGCGACGCTCCTTGGCAGGATAACGAAAGTCAGTATTACGAGAACCCCGGTGGAGAGTGGTTGTTTTTCTCCGTGACTTCATTAAAATTGACACGCGCTTTTCACGAATTCGTTTTGTTCACAAACTCGAAACGATTGTTCATCGTTTCTTTTAAAGGATTCAGTGATCTTTTTTTCTTTTCCTTTTTTTTTTTTTTTTTTTTTTTTTTTCATTGAATAGTTATGTCAAAGAATTTACAGTGAACTTATGAAGAAACGATCGATATGCGTATATATCGATAAATCGTCAATAAAATTAATGGCGAAAATAAAGGACGATTTACACGAGAATGTGTGATTAATTTCTCAACAATTCATCGACGATTTTTTATAAACACGTAGAGTGTAAAAAAGAAGAAATCAAGAAAGTATTATATTTGTACAGTAGGAATTGTTCAATTGAATTGTTCGTTTGAAAATTTCGAGATTGATCGTTGTAACGTACTTCGTATTCGAGATTTTTTCGATTTCCAAAGGAATCCTATTTCTTTCTTTTTTTTTTTTTTTTTTTTTTTAACGTTGGCACGTATGTACAGTGTTAGAATTATAAACGGAAATGTAAACGAAAATACGCGATAGAAAAGAGTGTGGAAAGGGTGGCGGGTAAGAAAAATCATCAGACGAAGGCGCCTCGGATCGGTGAATGTAAACAAAAAGACGTGAGACAGCATGCCGACGAATCGTTAAAAAAAATAGAAAATAAAAAACAAGAAAAAAAAAAAAGATAAAACCGAGTCTAAGGAAAATTGAACGGATAAAAGTGGCCGTTCTATCTTTCCTTCTCTCTCTCTCTTTTTTTTTATGACCAACGAAAATGTGAAATTATAAAAAAGAAAAAACAAAACGAAAAGAGAGACAGACAGAGAGAGAGAGAGAGAGAGAAAGAGAGAGAGAGAGAGAGAGAGAGAGAGAGAGAAGATACGAAGTTGTCCATAGTAAAAAGTATTTTTGTAGAGAAGAAAAAAACAAAACTTGATTAGAGAAAAATGTGGTGGTTCTTGTTATTGATATTCTTGCAAAGGATGCAACACGTTCGTGGTGCGTGCGAGCCCATAAGGATAGAAATGTGTCGTGGTTTGGGTTACAACGTGACCGCCATGCCGAATTTGGTGGGCCACGAGATTCAAGGAGACGCCGACTTCACCCTACAAACGTTTAGCCCGTTGATTCAGTACGGATGCAGGTGAGAACAGTGTTTCTCAAACTCTAATATTTAATCATTTCTAATAATACTATACAAATATAATGACTATTATAATATATGACTTTTGATAATACTACAATACGTTTTCATTTTATTTACAATTGTTTTGTTTGGTTAGTCGTTCTTTTCTCTCTTTTATTTATTTATTTATTAACGATGTGTTTTGTAAAATAACTCGTCGATGTAATTATAATATAACATAAAGCTGTGAGTGTAAATAATTAAATGTTGGATTTGCATCAGTTATATATCACGTATTGGTATTTTTTTTTTCTTTTTTTTTTTTTTTTATAAATAGTAAATGTTTATTTAAAATATTGATGGAACGTTTAAAAATAGCCAGCATACATTTTTTATTTATTTTTTTGCTCATTACTTTCTTTCTTTTTTTTTTCCTCTTTTTTTTTTTGGTTATTTTTTATCTTTTTTATCTTTATCTTCAAATTTTAAATCGAAACTTTTGAGGATACACCATAATAGCGTATATACATTAAAAAAAAAAAAAAATGATGTATCTATATATTTATTTTGTTATTTTATTCTCATTGTTATACTATAGTATAACTATAATTTTATGTATCCATAGAAAGAGTATATTTAATTACGTATACGTTTCCAAAGAGCACGTGAAGTTGAGAATCACTGACCCAAACAATTTCGTTTATCTCAACACGCATTGTTGACCGGCCGTTATATACAAAAAGTAATTGGTTTAACCGGCTATATTCGTATAATTGAATTAAAATTATATTATTAAACGATTATTAAAAATTCAATAAAATTAATAATATATCAAAATTAATCGAACGCGATCTAACGTTAATCTAAACACAGTAAACGATATCATGATTATATAAATTGTAGCATGTATACACACGAGCATGTAATCTCAACAATGTATTAAAAAATCTATTTCGTTTATTTTAAAAATCTAAATCTACAAATATATATATATAAAATATAGATAGCTATATCTGTAAGTTATATAGTACTATCTCGAACACACACACACACACGTTTGAATATAAGAAGTATAAAGTAGAAATATATATAGAAAGCTTAAAAGTCCTCGCAGAAGGGGGCACATTTTGAAGATAAGCAAGTTTAATATGTAACCAGTGCGAGCAGCTGAAAGATAAAATAATCAGAATAGCGAGGGGATGATATGTACCTTTATGAATTTGTAGAACGATACGAGAAAAAGATTTTCTTTGGTTTATAGTATTTTTAAAAAATTTTTTTCTTCTTTTTTTTTTTTTTAGTTTTTTAATTCTTTTCTTGTATGCAAACTGGACTCAGTATTTTGTTTTTAGATTTAGTATCTTTCTTTTTGAAGATTATAATATAATCAATAATCAAACGAAGTATGATTTATAAAATATTATATATCGATGGTTACAGTGCTCAACTTCATTTATTCCTTTGCTCGGTATACGCACCAATGTGTACAGAAAAGGTACCATCACCGATCGGTCCTTGCAGAGGTTTATGCGAACAAGTTAGAGCTAGATGCTTTCCAGTTCTTCAAGGTTTTGGTTTTCCTTGGCCAGCAGCTTTAAATTGTTCCAAATTTCCACCGGTGAACAATCATCAACATATGTGTATGGAAGGACCAGGTGAACCAGGTCCTGCTAATCCTATCCAGGTAATTTTGAGTTTAAACGTGAACTCTAACACGAGATATTAATTATAAGAAACCTTTGTAGAACGTAGTAAAGAGTGATCATTGAAAGACCGAATGATATAAAACAAGAATAAGTTTTATAAAAATATTTTTTGTTCTTTTTCTTTTTCAATTGTGTATTATTTTATTTGGATATATAATGAATGAATTTTTGTCAGTATTATCAGTGAAAAATGTCTCACAAATGACTATTTTTTTCTTCGCAAATATACTCTTTCAAATGCTTCCAATTTTTCAATGATCATACTATATGATATTTCTCTCTCTCTCTCTTTTTTTTTCCAAATAAATAAATGATAATTTCGTTGATAGATAAAAAAAAAAAAAAAAAAGAAAAGACAAAACAACACTACGATTCTACAAGTACAGATTTTCTTTGTAGGCAGTCGGTGCCGGTGGTGGACCTTGGGGCTGTTCGTGGTACGCCAAGTCTGGCTTATACGTGTTTCTAAATCGTTCTGGAAGATGCGCAGCAGCTTGCGATGCAGATATACTTTGGTCGCAAAAGGACAAGAAAGCTACGGAAGCTTGGATGGCAGCATTTGCTACGGTTTGCCTGATTTCCGTCACTATTGCGATCTTATCATTGTTGAAGCCAAGAAAACAATCTACTGTTATGAGTACGGCTGGTAAGAAGGTTGAAGAAATTTTATTAAAAAAATTCTAGTAAAAAATTTTGTTAAATTTCTTTCTAAAAGAAAGAGAAAGAAAAAGAAAAGAAAAAAGAAATTTATTATTTATTTATTTATTTATTTATTTATTTATTTATTTATTTATTTATTCATACTTTGATAAGGGGGTAAATATGTATATAACTGGGATACGAGAATACATTTACACACACACACACACACACATATTTGTATTAATTAAGAATAAGATTCTTTGCAAGATGTCTCCATTAAAGATAATCTAATCTTTCTAATCTAATTGAAGATATCTCTTATTTACAGAGAAAGCAATTACATGTCTCGCCGTTTGTCATGGGATCGTTGCAGTAGGTTACGTGATTCGATTAGCTGCTGGCAGATTGACCGTAGCTTGTACCCCTGCAATTCCGTTACATCCCCAAGATCAAGTGGTTATATCTCAACATCAACAACAATATTTGACCCAGGATGGATTAGCTAATCCTTATTGCGCTGTTGTCTTTCTCTTGTTATATTATTTTGGGAATGCTGCTATCGTATGGTGAGTTTACTCTTACGCTATGATATTCTGTATACCTGTACACACACGTATTATATATAAAAAAGAAAAAACTATAAAGAACAGTAACAAATTGAAGAATGACGTGACAAAGTCGGGTCGGATGACATGTACATATTATTTTACATCGGTAGAAAAATTCCTGAAGGGAGATCTCTTCGTGTAGAGAATCTTGGGCATTGGATACCCACTAACTCGAATGAATGAAAGGTTCCCCTCTTCGTAAATACGAACCTGCTCGAAGACAAGAAAAAAAGAAAAAGAAAAAGTGTCAGTGAGATGGGGGAGAGAAAGAGTAAGAAAGAAAGAAAGAAAGAAAGAAAGAAAGAAAGAGAAAGAGAGAGATTTACTTCCTGGTAATAAGATCGTCGAAGCTACAAAAATCAGTAGAAAAAGGGTGTGTGTGCATTTGGAAAAGGGCTTGGACTCTTCCGCAGAGTTTATGTATGCTGGTGTTGCACACTTGGCATGTAAGAGTGTGAGGAACGTTCAAGATTGGTGGTAAAGGGAAAGAAGGGATAACAATCTGGCAACAGTGTTGACTCCCCTCGTGCCGCTAACGAGCCTCCAACTCCCATCTCGTCTCATCTCGTCCCGTTTATACTGTGAGTCTCGTCTTACTGGATATAACGGGTGACCGTGTAAAAACCTCTCGAAAGCATTTCCGCCTCTCGGTTTAACGTTTGAAACCGTGTCTCGTTTAAAATTGTTTCTTGAGATTCTCTCAAACGTTCTTTCTCAAACGTAAACGTGATCTTTAAACATTTGATTTAATTATGTGTGTGTGTGTGTATGTGCGTGTGCGTGTATACATTATAATGGAAGTTAAACGAGAGAATGATAAGATTATTATACGAGCACTGAGTATAATCCAATAGGAATTTTGATCGGACTTTAAAAAGTAAATTAAATTACTGTTATACAGTACTACCACTCTCTATCGAAACATACGATTGTTCCTCAACCTACGTGTATGTTCAAATACATTTGGATAATTTTCATGTACATAAGTATGTATATACATATATACATATATAATAATAAAAAAGGAAAAAACAATTATGCGAGATCATTGAATCAGAGACGGGAAGTTTTCAAAGCGGTCGGTAGAAGCCGATCAAACGATCCGAAAAGTCTGCCTTAACGAACGGCCCTTTTGTGCATAACTACACATATACACACGCATATATATATATATATATATATACACTTTGCTTACCCTTGATCCTAATTTTGAATTCGGCAATTGTTGCCGGGTGATTTACATATGGCGGAATTCGAGAATACCGGCTGTGAAGTGAGGAAGAATGGAAAAAAAGAGATGAAAGAAAGAACGGAGAAGGGATGAGGGAGAAAGGGAATGAAGGAAAGGTCTGAAGGAGGGCTAAGAAGAATGGTGCCATGAGTATAAGCGTGTGTGATGGGTTTTGTATATGGTTAGTCTAACGCGTGTGTGTAGTGTACGCGTGGAAAGATGGGAGAGAGGGATGGAGGGTGGAGGAAGGGAGGGTAGTTTAGAGAAGGGGAAACTGTGTAAGGAAGAACGAAGGAAAAGGAAGGAAGAGAAGAAGTAGAAAGAGTAGGAGGGAGAAGGCGGGACAATGCATAGAAGTGCTATTGAGTCCATGGGATGTGGTTCGTGGCTTCGTGTCCGTAGGGCGCGATATTTATCGGCTCTTTCGATGTAAATTATGGCTGTACACTATGTACTTCGGTGCACTGGCCCATTGCCTTCCACGATGGAACCCATCTATACTACTCGTGCATATATATATATATATATATATATATATATATATATATAAAATATATACGTATATACCTTATATATGTAGTTCGTATCCAAAGGTACGATCGAGAGTCTACGTATGTAAGAGAGTTTCACGCTCAGGGTCGTTCACTGGCATGAGAAAGGCATGGATTACTTTTTTCCCCTGCCTCTTTCTTTCTTTCTTTCTTTCTTTCTTTCTTTCTTTTTTCATTTCTTTTCTGTTATTTTCTTAATTTTTTTTTTTTTTTTATGAATCTCCTCCTCGTTAAAGAAGGGACGTTAAAACAAGTAATACTAGTTTTAATGTAAAACATTAATATATCTCGACTCTCGTTCCGATTGTATTTATATCATAACTTCCCATTTCATTAAAATGCAATTTACGAATGATAAGAAGAATAATAAGAAATGAAAGAGAAAAATCAATAAGTGCTAAGTTTCTACGCCAATGAGGAACGGTGCGACGACGAAGGGTCCAAAAGTTGGATGTTTCGAGACGTGAGTACCTACGATGCCGAGGTAGACCGGCAGTGTCGCCCTTTGTGCCTTTCCCTTCTCACCCCTCACCTTTCTCCCTGGTCCCTCACCCCGTCAAAACCTCTTCCTCGCCCTCTCACCATTCTACCATTTCTTCTTTTTCGGTTTCTCTCACAGCGTAGTCTTCTTCTCTCGTGCATCTCTCGGTACTCCTTCACCAGGTTCTTCGGCGTCTTCATGGGCGTCTCAGGAACAAGGAAAAAAGGATAAAGTCGTGGAAGAGGACGGGTCCGAGAGAGAGCTGATCCATCATCTCTGCTCCCCGGTGCTCCATCGCGACTCGAACCTGCTGTCCGAGTTCCCTCCTACCTACCTACTATGTTCGTCTGTTCCTTCGTTCGTTTGCCTGCTTACTTGCTTGCTTGCTTGCTTGCTTGTTCGTCTACCTACCTACCTACCTATCTACCTATCTACCTACCTACCTACCTACCTACCTAGCGTTCCTCCCGCCTGCAGGCTTTGTCCCTTAAGCTCTCTCTCCCTCTCTTTCTCATCGGTAGACGGGCTTAAGAGGATCCGGATCCGAGAATTCCTCGATAATTTATCCGAGATAAGGGGTCCTACAACGAGCGCGCAGCCTCTTCAAGCTCAGGTTCTCCCTTTACCTGTTCTCGATAACGAGCCAAACTCATGGTCCCGATCTTATGGCTGATCGTACCAGACACCACACCAATGTATACTCTATCCTTCGTTCTCATCGTTCTTCGTACCCACACGTATCTTCCTAAACACGATTGCCTTTTCATTCGGAGCAGCTAACCTTTTTCTCGTAAGAATAGAAATAATTATCGTCGGGGGAGATTTTTGTGTACTAGTAGTAGTAGGTGCTAAGGGTTCGAAAGGTTAAAGGTGTACTCTTTTCTCTTGGTAATCTCTTATCTCCTCTCCTTTCCCTTTTTCTTTATCCTTCTATTTTACTTTTTTTTTTCTCTTTCGTTTCTTTCACCCCCTTATTGCATCGTAGAAACTTCAGGTTGATTCTTCTTCTTCTTTTTCTTTTTTCCTTCCTTCCTTTTTTTTTTTTTTTTTTAAGATCATTAAAGTTAGAATCTTCAAGATTTTCTGTCGTGGTTCTGCTTGGAAAGTCGATGTCCCTGATACCGATCAACAACGTCCGCTTTGTTATTTAAAACATTGCCTTCCCTTTTAAGAGATCATATCTTTTTTCGTAGAAATCAGAAATTGTTCTCAAATGGGGTAATAGTGTGGGTGGTGGTATCGATATTGGTACTGGTTCGAAAAGGTAGACCTGTTTTCTTGTATCTTTATCTTTATCTTCGCTTTTACTTTTTTTTTTTTTTTTAGAGACTTCAGTTAGATCCTTTTCAAACCATTAAGTATGGATCTTATAAGATCTCGAGTTACAGTTTTCAGTTGAAATATAACGGGATTTTTGTTCTTTACGCTTCTAAATGCATTATCATCTTTTCGCAAGGCTTCTAATCTTTCTTTTTCTTTTCTTTTTTTTTTTTTTTGTTTAAATCGAAATAGCAGATGATATTGATCTGCTTATTCGCAAGATTGAAAGTGAATTGACTTTTTTATCTTTAGAAACTTCAATTAGATCTCTTTCAAATTATTAAGTTGACCCTGCATAATCTCCAGTTTGTTTTGCTCGAAAAATAGATAATCTTCGTTGGAACACGCTTCGTTACTTCCACTTCTAACACATTGCCCATTCACAATGATCTAATCTTCTTATCCTAAGAATAGAAATATTTATGAATGACGTGGTAATGCTGAAAAGTTACAAGTGAATTCCATTCAAATCATTAAGTTCGCTCAAGTATAATTTCCAGTTTCAATTTTCTTTGAAAAAATAGACGATATTTCTTAAACATGTTTCGTTAGTTTCACTTTTTGACGCATTCCTAATGATTTGATCTTGTTAGCGTAGGAATAGAAATATTTATGAATGACACGATAATGCTGATTCGTAAAGTTACAAATGAACCAGCATTCTTATCTATCTATTTATCTATCTATTCATCTTTCTGTTTCTTTCTTTTGTAGAAAGTTTCAGTTAGATTTCTTTCGAACCGCTAAGTGGATCCTGCAATATCTCGGGAGTCTTAGTTTAGTTCGAAAAGTGGATGGATGGGCCAACGGAAGGTTCGCGAGGAGAAGGACGAGTTAACAACTCGTTAACTAACAAAACAAACACGATGCGACTAGTGCCCCTTTCATCTCATCTCGTTGATTATATACCTCGCGGCAGGCCGTGTACGACGACGACGACGTCGACGACGGATTCTCCCTGAGGATCATTGCTCGCTACAAAGTCGTTGCATTCTTTTAGACTTTTCTTTTTATTTTTCTTCTTTCTTTTTTCTTTTTTTAAACGTGTGTGTGTGTATATATATATATATATTCCATGGAATTCCACACATATATTATCCACCTTTTTCTTTTCTAAGTAATCTAAATTATTCATTTCTCGCGTTTGATCGCTATCTTGCTGAACTCGTTCGAATAATAATAATAATAATAATAATAATATATATATATTTATATATACAAATATTTCTAATTATCTTTCAAAATTTTTATCCTAACTTTGTGTTAAAATCTCAAGTTGGACGATAGTTTTATTCGCCGATAAGAAATCCACCGTTTCGTTTTACAGAAAGACATATTTCGGACTAAAGTAAAAATAAAAATAAAGATAAAAATGAGAATAAAGAGAAAAAGAAAAAAGAGGCGGAAAGAAATCTGTTCGGTCGGCACGAAGGCTCGTAAAATCGAATCTTCTCGGCGAGAGTACGCTCCGGTATTTTGCTTCGAAATTCTAGCGTTAGTATGGCGTTCTCGAAAGGTACGGTTTCCTTCGCCGAGCTTTGTGGAAATGAATCGCGCGAAGCCGTGCCGCACTTAGAGTCAAGTCGTAAAATTCATCGGCCCATGTTGGAACTTCGACTTGAAAACTGGTCCGCACGAAACGACTTCGACGTGGCAGCTCGATCGTTTGTGTATTCTCTCGTATGTGTTTCTGACGACAACGACAACGATAACGACAATGGCTACTACTATGAATACTATTGCTATTACTATTACTACTACTACTACTACTACTACTACTACTACTACTACGATAAAAGAGAAAGAGAAAAAAAAAATAAAGTATTTCCATCTTTTGCCTCTTGGCAGTTCCACGTTGTTACCTCTCTCGTTTGCCTTACGATTGGGCTACGCCCTACCCCTTAAGGAGCTTCTTCCCAAAGAAGTATAATTTCTTATCTTAACATATGCACAACCGCATATTTTCTTCGCGTGCGAACGCGTAAGACATGCCTCGTGTACATAAGTGTATTCAACCCGGGGAACCAGTTTTCGAATAACATTTCTTTGGCTTTTTTTTCTTCTTTTCTTTTTCCTTTTCTCTCTTTTTTTTTTTTTCAACATCCCTTTGAAATTTACGAATATTGTGAATTCATTCATAAATATTTAACAGGGTCGGTCAAAAGTTCCTAGGTTATATTAATAGTCAATTACTACTATTCTTGAAACCTTTTTAACCTAATTTATTTTTTCTTTCCTTTTTTTTTGTCCCTTTTCCCCTTTCTGTTTTCTTTCTTTTTTTTTTTTTTTTATATAAGTTTTCTATAGAAACTTTTTTATAATCTCAACAAAAAAAAACTTGTCTAAAGAGTCGGGAGAAAGAGTAATTGAATTTTGAAATCATTTAGAAACTTTTGGCACTGTAAGTCAAAGCTTTGTTCTTAATGATCAAACTTTTTTTGTTTTATAAAATGGGATTTTTATAATCAGAATTTTACGATTAGGTCCATAGAATAGGAATTTCGTTCTTTTATATATATATATATATATATATATATATATATATATATATTTCAAGCGATTATTTACTTATTTATAGTAAGTATGATGGATTTTTTGTTGGACAGAACGAGTTTGGATTCTTGCCAAATTATTTTCTAACTCCATTAACTCAACCGTGTTGAAAATTATTGAGTTGATATATATAGAATGGAAATTTGTTTCCTTCTTTTTTCTTTTTTTCTGAAAATAATTATTTACTTATTTATAATAGAGATACCTAATCGATTTTTTTTTTTCTTATAAATTATAATGAATTATAATGAATCTGGATTCTAGTCAAATTATATTCTAACTTCATTAACTGATCAATTTCAACAATAATCGAATCGATAGAAATATTCTTATAGAATGTAATGAAACGGTATTTTTTTTTTTTTAACGAGATATTAAATTTCTAATAAAGATTCTTAGATTCACAATTTTACATAACTATTACGACGATATAATAGAAATTTTGCTTATTTTGTTGATTTTCATATAGCAAGCAATTATTTGCTTATTCCTGATAGATGTGATAAATTTTTTGTAAGACGTATAACGAGCTTGAATTCTGGTCAAATTATGTTATAACTCCATTAACTCGGCTATGTAGAAAAAAAAAGAGAGAGAAGAGTAGAGCAGAGTAGAGAAGAGAAGAGAAGAGAAAGAAAGAAAGAAAGAAAGAAATAGGGTGAGATTCTAAGGGATTGGTAGAAAAAAAAAAGAAAAGAAAAGGAGACACCGAGACAACCGTGGTCGCGCGACAAAAGTCACTTTTCTCGTGTTCGTCGTATCGTTGTTCCACACACTTGCTAACTTTCTTCCGCGTACTGTGTTCTCTGCTGGAGGAAAAGCAAAAACTTGTTCGACGAATCTCGCTGATGAATGGATCTGGGCCGCGACGCACGCGCTTCTTCTTTTAGCGCGCATGCGCAGCTCGCTAAGCATCCCCGGCGCGCACTTAAGCGGCCCGGGCACTTTTCAAATATTCGAAAAAACTTTATCCTTTTTATTCGCTCTCGTGTCGAATAAATGCTAAAATAAATTTATCTCGTTTTCTTTTGCTTTTTCTTTTTTTTTTTTTTTTTACGATAAATATAGGATGAATCCGTTTTGTTTTCTTTCTTTTTTCTTTTTATTATTAATCAAATTACTTGGGTAGATATATATATATATATATTTTTTTTTTTTTGATATATATATATATACACGAATATACATGATATATACATATAATATAATATATGTACTTAGAAAAAAATAAGAATATTATATATATATTTATTTATTTATTTATTTACTTTTCTTTTAATAAAAATTAATATTTTTTATCTAATAATAAAATTCAAAGAAAATGTAAGTCGTGTCGTAGACTGCAAACTAAGGATTCTGAAAAACATCGTATGCACGTGGCTACCGTTCGTTTGGTTTCTATAAATAAGGACGAGCAAACACTCGAGAAACCAGAAGGTTGACTCTCGGTTTCCTGGACGTTCACATGATGTAGGTACATGGTAAATTATGAAAGTTTTCGCGGTATTAATGCGTTTCTGACTTTGAACAAACATTGACTATATTTTGTTAGATTTCGTCACTAAAATATACGATCACATTAGCTTTGATCTTGAAATTTATCTTGAAACTTGAAACTTCTGAATGAAATGATGATTTTATAAAAAAAGTATCGTTGTTATTGAAAATAATAACAAACTTTACAAATCATTAACAAGATATTTCTTATAAGGATTAATATTATCAATAATTATCCATTATATGTATGTAACTTAATCGATAAATCTCAAAAAAAAAAAAAAAAAAAAAAAACATTTAGATTTATTTTTTATTACTCAGATTAATTTTATCGAATCTTCGAACCAATTCAGAATCAAAGAATCAAGCATAACTTCGAGTATCATTAATAAGATATTTCTCATGACAATGATAGTCATCATACTTAATTATTATTACATAAAAATAATACATATGACAGATAGACATGCTCGCATGAACTTTTTTTATCATAAAAAGAATTCAACGAGAATCCAAATGAATTTCTCCATTGAATTCGACGATCAAGCACAACAATAATAACAACAGCTTCGAATATGATTAATACGACGTTTCATAGGACACCGTAACCAATAATGATCAGGTTGGTTAACTAGATATTATTCTATGAAATAACAGCTGTTACACGTAGACAAGTTCTCGTAGTATCTTTTTATCATAAAAAAAAAAAAAAAAAAAAAAAGTTCGACGAGAATCCAAATGAATTTCTCCATTGATCCACGATCAAGCACCAACAATAATAACAACAACTTTGAATATGATTAATACGACGTTTCGTAGGACATTGTAACCAATAATGATCAGGCTGGTTAGCTAGATATTATTATACAAAATTACAGATGTTTGACGCGAAGACAAGTTAAAGTAAAAATTGTTCATTCTGTAAAAGTCAACAAGGAGAGATAGATAGACAGAAAGAAAGAAAGAAAGAAAGAAAGAATCTTGATGAATCTCTGCATTGTAACTTTGGATCGATCAAGAATCAAACCTAACGTATAATTAATCATTATCCAGAGAGCGTTCGAAAAGATTCCATAGGACGTCGGTAGGCGTACCGATATTCGAGCCTTTCCCTTGGCTGTTCATTGGATACGTTCTCGTGTTGCTTGGTTCAAAGATAGCCGTCGATCTCATGCAATAACTCGACCAATAACCCGATCGATAAACCGGCCCTCTCCTCAATTATTCCAGGGAAAGGAAATTACGTAGACGAGAAATTGCGGTGGGGACGGGTAGAAAGGGGGGTGTGGTCAAGCAATAATTATCGGCAAATTACCGTATGTTTGTTTTACAGACTCTGGATGATATACAAGACGATATACAGAGGAGCTCGACACGGCTATAAGCCGCGGGCTATGCGCGAGATCGCGGAACTCCTCTCTTTCTCTCTCTTTCTCTCTCTTTCTCTTTTTCATTCCTTCACTCACTCACTCACTCACTCACTCACTCATTCTCAGGATACACGCCTACTTGACCTTCAAACTTCCTCCAGTAATATGGTTACTCTGATTTTTCTCTTTTTTTTTTCCTTCTCTCTCTCTCTTTTTTTTTTTCTTTGTTTTTCTTCTTCCTCTTCTTTTCATACCCTCGCCATAAATGTATCGTGACTATTTCATGCTCCGATATATTACACGTTTTGTAATTTATTTCTTTATTTATTTTATTGTTTTTTTTTCTCTCTCTCTCTTTCTCTCTCTCTCTTTTTTTTTTTTTTTGATTAGAGAAAAATACAAATTACATGTTATAATAAATTTTATATATTAATTGTCCAAGATGATTGAGATTACAAATTGTAATTAATTTTAAATGATATGGATATGTAAATTCGTAATGATACCAATTATAAGTCGTACTTTTGGAGGATACGTAAGGAAAGGAAAAAATCTGGAAAAAAAAATGTACCTCGTATTTCTGTAAGATGCCTACATAGAAAGTATTAAAAAAGATACATATATATATATATATATATATATATATATATATATATATATATATATATATATTCATTATATTTTAGAAAAAAATTTATGGAAAATATAGTTAGATAAACGCTTGGAGAGATTTTAAAGATAATTAAATGTTTTCTTTTTAATTTATTAAAACCGGAATAACGTGTATAATCGAGTTATTTAATTTTTTTTCTTAACAACGACGTTTCTTTCCTGCGGGCAGCAATCTTACCGTCAACGGACACTTCGATTGTTCGCTTTCATTTTATTTATTTTTTTCTCTTTCTTTCTTTTTTTTTTTTTTTTTTTTTTTTTTAACGAAAAAATGAAAGAGAGAGAAGGGGAGAGAGAAAAAAAAAATACTTTTCCTCTTATCCGACGGACATCTGCGAGATGTTCGTGGATGATTTACGAGCGACGTTTCTACCTGCTCCGGCACGAATTTCTGGACGTAGTTGTGTATGTATGTGCGTACGTAATTACATCCTGAGACCGTCGAACAGCGATCAATCACATTTAATTAGTCTCCTTCCACCCGAGGTATCCTTACGGCTTTCAAAGATAAATCGAACCTGATCCTTCTCTTTTCTCGTAGATCCTTTAATAATATCTCTCTTTCTCTCTCTTTCTTTCTTTGCTTTCGATAGGAAATATTCATTAACAAAATATTCAATTTTGTTTTTTTTTTGTTTTATACATCTATTAAATGCAAAGTTAATCGTAAAAAATTGAAAAAAAAAAAAGAACAAGATATCTAATCCAACTATTTTAATCTAATATTTGTGAAAGCGCCGAACTGATATTTTAATCATGACTACTTTCATTCGACGAGTTTTATAAATAAGCGTGTAGTTAATTACTTATATATGTCGTATTATTTATAACTAGCACGATTGTATTTATAAGATCTACACACACACACACGTACACCTGTATATAGTATTAAAAAAAAATTCTAAATCCAGAAGATCTAATCTTCAAGTTTTTATCATATATAAAAAAAAAAAAGAAAAAGAAAGAAATTACTTCTCATCGCAAATATATCTCTTAATTAAAATTTTCGATCGACAAACTTTGGTATATTGCAGTAAACCGATCGATCATTCATCGGAAGTCGATCCACAAAAGATAAATTTAAAAACGATTGATCGATCGGTCGGTCGATCAAGAGAGAGAGAGAGAGAGAGAGAGAGAGAAAGAAAAAGAGAGAAGCGTTCGACGATCTCGTTGAAACGAGGTGAAGAGAGAATCTTAAATAATCTCACCAAGAGTGTGAAGAAGAACAGGAAGGTCGTTGTAAGAGGCAAGAATAAACGAGCAAAGGAAGAATATTATAGTCTGGAGAAGGTGAACATAGAGAGTTAGGGGTGGTGGTTCGAGAGTGGGGTGGAAATAAGTGGAAGGGGAGAACAGGGAAGAAAGAAGACTGGTAAAAGTATTTGCGTCTCGTTTGACCCGTTCACTGATTTTCGATCTCGTCAAAGCATCTCGCGTGATTAATTAGTCGACGTTCTTGGTACGACTCTTTGAAAGGTCCGTCTCAAACGAAACTGGTTGAGAAAAAAAGAAAAGAGAAAAGAAAAGAAAAGAAAAGAAAAGAAAAGAGAGGAGAGGAGAGGCAAACGATGCTTGGCGTTAGGGTTATCTCGTAACCGCAATTGGTTTTCTACCGTCGATGTGTCGAGAGAAAAAGAGAGAGAGAGAGAAGAGAAGAGAAAGGAGTCCAAGAGAAAAGGGTGAAGAAGCGTGCAACGAAAACAGTCTTGGATTGAGAGAGTCCCACCTGCTTGTGAACGATCAACGAATGTATAAAGACACGCACCTACCTCCAATACGAACTTGTTCGATCTTACATGGCTCGAACCATGGATCGATCATTGTTCATCTGGGCACTAAATCAATGGTTCTCATATATTTTATTATTAATCATGTAACGTAATATGTATTTAGAATTGGCTTAGTGTATGGTAATACGTTATTTATAAATAATTTATATATATATATATATATTATTTGTAAATATATATATATATAATACTTATTAATAATTATTATTGCTACGTAGCATATAAATCAAAAGAAATAATAAAAGAGTACTCTAAACCGACGAATCGATGTAAACTTAACGACCGACGTTAATCTTGGATATAAAATAATAATTTATATTCTTTACAAAGGTGGGTCATCGTCTGTGCATGGTGGTGCATAGTCGCGAGAAAATGGTCGCGAACAGCAGGTAATTGCAAGGAGGATAGTTTCGGTCTGCAGCAGGGATTCTCAACCGTGGGAGCGGTTGCAGCATGGGGACTTCCAGCTGCTCATACGATCGCTGTTTTGGTCACTAGGGATGTCGATGCTGATGAGCTAACGGGTAAGTTACAAATATATATTTCGGTATGATACTTTCTCGTATAACAATATTAATATGTAAAAAAGTTATCTTTTATATACTTGCTTTCGTACGTTCCGATTTAGGTAAATCCAAGCGTGACTGGTTCTTCCAGTCGTACTTTGAACTACGATGAAGTAGTACACATCCGCCCACGTTTCTTATAACTTTCTCGATCTCTCTATGAATCTTACGAACCCACGTGAACGTGTCGCTACGTAACCAAATCCGACATGCTTTAAGATTCGATATGAATTCGAAAACGTTTGTAAATTTATCTAAGTTTCTTATCCCATAAGAAACATAACGAACGAGTATCAAAAACGAGTATCAATAAATATCTATACGTCATAATTCGATTTTACAATCGAAAATAGAAAATACCAATTTAGATCAGATTTGAATGATAAGTACGATCGAGGAAAATGAAAGAAGGAAGAAAATAAAAATTAGATAATTTTCAACTTTTCTTTCTTAATCATTAATCGCGTAAATAATGTATAATCGAGTTATTGAAATCTGTACGACGTTAATCCGCCATGTTGACGAACTTGTATGAACGATATTTTGCGCGATGAAGAAAACACCGAAAGAAAAGAAAAGAAGAAAGAAAAAGACTTGTGAATTGAAAAAGCAAAAAACAAACGCTTGCAACTTTCTTTGTGTTTCTTAACAAAATTGAAATAAATAAATAAATAAATAAATAAATAAATAATTTACAATCGAATGCTCGAAATCTATATAAGATTGTTGTGTTCATGCACAACGAGAGGAGAGACTTCGAGGCAAGGCAACGTGAAATCGGTTGCGGTTAGCGAGGGCTCCTCTTTCTCTCTCCCCGGTAGGAGAGGCGACATTCAATGCAAATACCTTTGGACCCGCTCTGCAACTTTTCACTGTCCTCCGCTAAGATCAAAAGCTACTTCGACTCCATTTTTATCTCTTACCTACTAGCAAAGACGATGGTGTTTAGTTTCGCCATACAATATCTACTTAATACATACATATATCAATGGATACATTATTCTTCTATTTAACAATACAAATTAAATAATAATGATAATAATAATAATAATAATAATAGTAATGATAATGATAATAATACTAATAATTAATTATCTTATTATTATAATCATAACGTCGACTAAAACTTAATAATTATTTTTTAAATTCAATGTATAATTACACGAAGATCAAAACTTCGCTATAGTATAATAAAAAAGCAATTTAGATGAATCGAGTCTGATAAAAACGTGAGAGTAGGTACTCACTAAGGAAACGTTTATATATGTAAATACATATAAGAATGAGTTAGTAGAATGTATGTGTGTATGTATGAAACAGAGAGAGAGAGAGAGAGAGAGAGAGAAAGAGAAGGAATACATACGCATGTTCTCTTGGCTCTTCTCGAAGTACGATCTCGTTGACCACCGCTCGTGCCTCGCAAACGAGATTGTTCTTCGAAGATAGCGAGCGACGTTTAAAGGCCAATTTATCGAGCCTGTCTATCGACGAACGAGCCTTGCCTTGGCTTACCCTCGAGAAAATATATATCTGACGAATCTTCTTCTCCTTATATTTCCAATCGAAAATTCTCTCACGATTGATAACAATGAAACATCCAAAGTATACCGTCCGTCGTAATCCTGGATTTTAATAGAACGATTAAAAAAAGATAATAAAATAAAATTAAAAAAAAAAAAAAAAGAGGGAAGGAGAACGTAGCAAATGATATAATAAAATCGTACCTAAGATATGTACATTATTTTGCATTCACGAGTTCATTCATCATCATCATCATCGCCATCATTATCATCAACAATAACATCATTATCCATCGTAATCGTGAGATGGAACTCTAATGGAATGATAGAAAAAAAAATGAAAAATAATAAGAAAGGGAAAAAAGAGAGCTAGAAGAAATAGCACAGCTAATGATATAATAAAATCGTACGTAAAATATGTACATTCTTTTGCATTCATAAATTTATTCGTCATCATCGTCATCATCGTCATCATTTTTCAAGTCTAAGAAATATTTAACTCTGGTCAGGGACGTGGAATGCCAAAGGAATTTTTATTTTAACAAGGGACTCTAAATCTTTCGCATTCCGTACGATGAAAGAAACGAAGATGGAAAGATCGTGAGAGAAAAAGAGAAAGAAAAAGAAAGAGAGAGAGAGAGAGAGAGAGAGAGAGAGAGAGAGAGAGAGAGAGAGAGAGAGAGAAGGGTGATCTTTCAGAAGAGAAACATCCTACACTACTAACCAGATAAAACTTGCCGAAAAAATAAGTGTCAGACAAGAGATTCAGTACCGTTATTTTGTGTCCGTTACATCTTTTACAGTATCACTACGTAATATACATACGACATGACATACACACACGTATACATACATACATAAGTATCTATCATTGTTGAAGATAAATGTAATAACGAAGTGCCAAGAGATAAACGCGTTTACTGATATATTAAGTGAGTTCTCGTCTCGAGAGGTGAGAAACTTACTTTCGATCTCGACCGGTTGAGAAGGGTGAATAATCGTGAATCGTGAATCTTTCTCTCTTTCTCGGACAGCCGTCTCGCGATAATGAGGAGGAGCATCGTGAACAAGATAAAGATCTACGCTGGCATTACTTGTCCTAGCCGTCCAACAGACACGCTCTCACGTTCGATACATTCGAGAAAATATCACGAACGAATTATAATTAGATGAAGAAAATAATTGTTTTTTTTTTTTTTTTCTTTTATCGTTATTGTTATTTTTTATTATTTCTTATTTATAAATTTACGATTTTTATTTTATGATAATAACGATATAATATGGTGCATCATTGGGTGAATATCATATATTCCGTTTAAAAAAAGATCAAGAAAAAAGAAGTTCTATGTCTCAAATAGAATAGGAAAAAAAAAAAAAAAAAGAAAACGCTTATTTGCGATTCTGATTTCGTTGTAAAGTATTTCGTTCGTGGATAAAAAAGAAAGTTGTCGAATATAAAGAACAAATAGTTTAGTTATTTGTACTTCTTTTTAATATGAAAAAAAATATGTTTATTTGTTTTCTACGTTTTTCAAATAATTGTTTCGTAAAGAGATGTGAAACGAGAGAGTGAGGAGTGCAATAAAATGCTCAGGCTTATTTACCATTATTCTAATTTCACGATAACACATATTTCATTCATGGATAATATAAAACAACAAATTATTTGTTCGTTCGCATCTATGTTTCAGGAAGTTGCTTCGTAGGACAACAAAATGCCCGATCTCTTTTGGTTCTCGTATTGATACCACAATTCGTTTATCTATGTCTGGGTACAACGTTCCTTCTTGTCGGTATAACGTCTCTTTTATTACCAAGGCCATTGGTCACACCAAGCTCCGTTGTAAACGCACTTCAACAACAACAACATCAACAACAACAACAACAACAACAACTACAACAACTACAACAACAACAACATCCTAATCCATTGATCAGACAAAGAGATTCGTCAAAGTCACCGGGTGAAATACATAGGAGACATAAAATTTTGTTAACTAGAGTCGGTCTCTTTGCTACATTTTATGCAGTGACAATGTTTTGTTTAACCAGTACAACCTTTTACGAATGGTGGGGTCGTGAAAGATGGCTCAGAGCACCAGAACCATCGAGTTCACCCAGAGTACCGTCGAAACCTCTCGTTCAGTTTTTCGTTCTTCGATTAGTAGCTTCTTTAGGAAGTGGCATAGTTACAGCTGCTTGGATTTGGTGGCCTAATTTAATGAACGTTTGGAGACGTTTACCACCTTGCAAACAACCACCTCACAAGTGTCATCCTCATGGAGTACCTGTACCCGTAGTACATTGTTTCAATCCGGGTTCTACAAGTCCAACGCCACATCAAATTCATCATCTCGGCCATTTGGCTCCACCGCAGCATTCACTTCTACATCAACATCAAATCGTTAGTAATTCGTCGTCTAGTAGTCATAGAAGTCATAAGAAACATAGGAAACATAGAAAGTATCATAGTGGTAGCGAAACACAAGTATAAATATTTTTATATTATGGATAATGAAATTGATAAACTGTATGTACCTATTTTTTAATCTTTGCCATAATAGTTGTTTTTTTTTTCTTCTTCTTCTTTATAAATACTGTACATTGACGAATGTACTAAATTATTCGCTCTTTTAGGATCTAAATAAGCGAATTTATTTTTTCTCTGTGTCATTTAATTTTTACAAGGAGAATGCATAGGAGATGATGATGATGATGATGATGATGATGCATGAGAGGCTGTATAACATATCGTAATATTACGAGTCTGATGTGTATTTTATTTATTTGGCAAAATGAAAATTTGTGCTTCGAGTACAGAAACGATGCTGTGAATAGTTTAAGTAGATTTTGATTATTTGAAATACTTTTAATTTTCACATATCAAGTATATAAATAAGCTTTTAGAGTTTTTCTTAATTTATATAATTTAGAAACTTTTTTTTTTCTTTTTTTTTAGAAAACCTCATAAAGATACGTAAAAATAACTCAGTCAATTTTCAATAATTTCTTTCTTTACGTAAGTCGAATATAAAAACGTACGAAAATAATTAATAAATAATTGTATGTATGTGTGTATATGTATATATGAAAAATGTTATTTTTAAAAAATATTTTTAACTCATGTATACCTAAAATACGTAATTTTTTACATATGTATTATTCACATTATAATATGTTTAAATAAGTTCAACGATTAAGTCAATCATTATCTATTACGTGCCACTTCTTTTTTAATTCCATACACGATACTACTTACAACGTAATAACGTAAATTAGAACTTAATTAGATTTAATGTAGTTCAATAATATCGTTTGAACCTGATTTGCGTCAAGCGCAAGCGCATTTTTATAGTAATAAAAAAGCTTTTGTATAAAATACAATGATAAATAATTAAGTACATTTATAATAAACAATGAAAATATATAAAAAAAAAATTGATTAATTGAGAGCATAAAAGTTTTTTAATTTAGCCTTGTTTTTTAGATTAGTAAAATGAAATAAAAAAAAAAGAAGAAGAAAAAAAAATAATTGTATTGTTTTCGTTGCTCAAACTTGAATTTAGATTCTACGCCATTGAAGAGCAAGGTGTGATTGCCCTGTACCATAGCACAATGCCCGTCGCTTTCACATAATCAGGGTGTGGTATTCACGAGAGTGCACAACCATTACAGAAGATTTAAAAAAAAAAAAAAGAAAAGAAAAGAAAAGAAAAAACTTGAAAATGAATGCACACTGCTCCCTTTAATTTTCTCTCTTTCGAGTTTTAAATTGGAGCATCTTGGCTTTCTTACATGGACCAATATTTAAAGCAATAAGGAGTATATTACTCTCTCACTCATTCTCTCTCCAAACAGTTTATTTATTTATTTAACAAAAATAAATAATTAAAACATAAAAAAATAAAATCGTAGATTGTAATGCAATTAAAATGTTATCATTTCTTAAATAAACTCAACTATGATTTATCTGTAATAAGAAAAAATGTAAAAAGCTTGTCATAATAGTATAAAAATTAGGATATAATAATGACTATATAAAGCAAATGTTTTGTTAAATAATACTTGAAATAGAATTTTCTATATCTTTAGTGCCTTCAGTCTTTTATCAATTAATTCCTTTTGTTGATCAGTTAATGAGCTAATATTTACAACTTTTGCTTTTTGATCTGGCTTTAATTCCAATTCTAATAAAGCATCTATTTGTTTCAATTTTTGTTCTGCATTACGACAAGCCTAAAATATTATTAAGATATATATCTACATAGATAAAATATATAATAAACAATATGCGTGACAAAATATCATTAACATATCTTAAATTTACCATTCTTAATTCATGTTCTATATCACTATTGATTTTTGCGAGCTTTCTTTTTTGGGAAAATTCTTTAACGCTAAACCCAAGAAATCTTTCTATAATCTGAAAATATATATATATATATATAAAAATATACTAATGTAAATATATTTAAATTTTGCTTCTAAACATATGTAATATACCTCGGAAGCAACAGAAACATCTATAGCTGCAGTTTTATCAGAAATTGTTCCTTCTAATTGCCAATAAGAATTTTTTCTAGATAATTTTCCAAATGTAGTAAACTGTCCCCGAACAGTTTTAAACGTTATTTCTTTTACCGTTTCTTCAATTATGTCACAAATGAAATCACAAATTTTCACTGGTATTTCTTCTTGTACATTTTTTGTTTTCATAAAGTCAGAGATTTTTTGTATACCTTTTTCTTGATTTGATGTTTCTTTGATACAACGTATTTTTGATGAATTATCAGTTGGTGGTGATATCAATGCCTACAATATAGATATTACATAAATATTTTTTTATACTATTGCATATTAATATTTACTGAAAATATTCATATTAAGTCGTACTGCGGATCTTTTAATTCCAATTTCTATTTTCTGATCAACTTGAGCTCTAGATGATGCTGCATTACTACTGATGCTACTTGTCTTAAGTTTTGATGTTTCAAAAGAATTTTTGTTTTTTGTGGAATCTGTTGTGGAATGTTTCGAATCTGGAATATTCTGTGAGAATGATCTAGTTGGTTGATCATTTCTTTTTATATCAGGTTCTTTTTTTTTTGATAGTGTATCATTCTTTTCTAGTACTTCTAACATGTCAATATCATCAAAATCAAAATCATCCTCTGGAAAATACGTATCAGATCGTTCTTTATTACTTTTTTTTCCAGTTGAGCATTTCAATGTGTTGTATTTATCTTTCACTACTACTATATCATCTCCCATACTACTACCATTATCTTCTTTAGGTAAAACTCGAAAAGGTTTTACTAAATTCTTTTTTTCTCTATCTGTATTTCCATTATTACTAGATGTAGATGAGGTAGATGCAATAAATTGATCTTCATCTATCATTTCTAATAACTCATCATCCATATCAACAATTTCAATCATATTGTTCTCTTCATTTTTGTTAACTGTATCTTTTGGATGAACAAAATTTTGTTGTTTAATGTTTTTTGTACTAGATAAATTATTCTGTATATTTATAGTATGTGATGTGTTGTCTATATTTTGTACACTATCTATCTCCTGACTTCGTTGTTCAATTCGTGTAACTTCCTCCAAATTTACTTCAAAATCATCTTCAAAAAAATCATTTGTAACAGGTGATTTCTTATTATGAATCTCTTGGTTTTTATCGTTATAAGGATCTGGATTTTCTGCAAAGTTTCTATAATATTCAAATGCAAAAAATTATCAATATAAATAATACATTCCCATAAATTACTATTTGAAAAACTTACAAAGCTCGAGCTAAAACATTTTCTAATGCATTAGTGATGGATAAACTTTCTACTTCTCCACCAATTTCTCTAAATTTACCTTCTTCTAATAAAATAATACCTCTTCTGCATTTCACAGGTCCGATAATCATTACTTTATATCCAGGTAATAATGTATCCTATTGAATTGTAATATTAATCTTTATAAATTAATATAATTATTTAAAACTAAAATATATTATAGTATCTATAATAAAATCATATTTACAAAAATATATTACATGTAGGGATGAAATAGTTTTATATTCTATAGCACTAATATCTTGAATACCATCTGTTAGATGTAATAGAAGCATTCTCTTTGTTTTAGGCTCCCACATCTGAGGTTTATTATTTTCTGTTGCTTCTATGTTAACGTTTGAAACATTACGAATCTGTTCTAACTGCTTATATTTTGAAGTTGATATGTCATACATTGTGTTCATCTATATTAATATTAGAAAATGAAATAAATGACACACACACACACATACATATATATATAAAGTTATTCTATATATAAAATTTTGATTAATATACCTGAAGGATGTAAGTTCCAGGTAACACTGTACATATTTGTTGATTAAGATTTCTTGGTAAACATCCATTATCATTATTAATCTCACGTAAATCACTTAATTGCCATTGCGTTCTCACAAATTTTAATATTTCATTATATACTATCTACAGTGAAACATAACCATAAAATGAAATATAAACTTGTATGATGATCATAATGTTAAAAAATGTTCACTATTATTATGATTTTATTTATCTGAATAAATAAATTAACAAACTTTAAAATTCACATTTACATTAGAAGAAAAAAAAAAAAAAGATTTAAAACATTATATTGCCATTACTTACAGTATCATTTTCTGAAGTAAAATATTCTATACAATCTCTTAACCATATTTCATTCATAGAATATGATTCTAATTTTAAAGTGTTTTTAACTCGTTTTATGAGATCTTCATTCATTGTTTACTATTTTGATAATAAAATTTGTTAAAACATTATATAGTACTAATACATCGTTATTTATATTTGAATGTATGTATATAAACTGAAGCGTTATTTGTATATGCAAAGATATACTTTGAAATAAATAACCTCAAAATTCAGTTTACCTATTAATAAACAAATGTTCAAATAATAGAAATTAGAATTACTCGATAATTACATCATAACAATTGTAACAAAGTGAGCAATATACAACTCTGTTGAACTTTATATATAATTAAAAATGGCGTCCAACATGTCGGACAAATGTGTTGTTTGTGACAAGAAAACAATGAAAAGTGGTTATTTTGTTTTTTTTGTTCCTTAAAATTTTTACGCAACAGTTCATATTGATCATCGAACAAAGTATTTTAATAATTTCAAAGAAGGTATGTACATATACATACATACATATATATATATATATATTTGTATGAAGATATATATATATATATTTTTTTAATGTCACTTTATTATCAATTTTTTTATAATGTATAATATTCTAATTTTTTAATTTGAATTAGATGTTTTATTCGCACGAACTTCTTTCTATGCGACAAAAGGGAAAACTTGCAAGATGTTGGTTAGCTGCTACAGTCAATGATCAAATATTCAAACAAATGTGTAAATCATCAACTGTGAATGAAATTAATTTATGTGAACTGTGGTAAATAAAATTAAGTATATTGTTGATATATAAAGTAAAAAATCTTATATAAAGTATGTTTATTATATATTTACTAATTTATTTAAGCATGGAAATAATAAGTACGATTCAAATTAAAAGTAATGAAACAAGTAAACGATTCAGTCTGTATTTATCATCACAACTTATGTATGGTGCAGTAAAGATATTTTTACATCAGACCACGAATTTACAAAGTAAGTTATTATATGTTTTATTAATTATATAAACAAATCATATATATTTTAAAAACATTATTATTTCTTATAATCTGTTTTAGCTCAAGTTTTACGAATAGACAAGAAAGTATTATATAACAAAAAGAATAAAATGTAATATTTTAATTCTTTAATACTTAATAACAATAATAACATAATATAAACAAAAGTTCATGAAAGATATGATTAAAAAAGGAATTTATATTTTACAGATATGAAATTGATACTATTTTAAAAGATTTTGAATCATGTAATATAACTTCTATGATGCAAGATTTTAATGATATTCGATTGAATAACACTTTACCTGTTTTATGTGATGAATTTAACATAAATACTAAAATGGAGGCAATGGTAAATATTGATTAGCATCTATATTTGTTAAATTTTAATTATAGATAATGATTACATATACAAATATTAAGTTTTGTACTTGTTTGTCCATATTTTTCATATATAATTATATAGATGCATGATGCTGCATGTTTGGACTTTGGTGCCCTAACTCATGAACAATTGAACTTTCTCCTTCCAAATGGTGAAGACATTTCATTGTTAGTGTCCTTATTTCCTTTTCCAATAATCCTTGACTTTCCTACAGATATTAAATTTATCCAAATTGTGTATTATACATTTTTCTTTGTCACCATATTATCAAATATTATACTTTTTTACTAAAAATATTATTATATTTTCTTTTTACTTGTTGTATAGAGAAATATTCGAAAGAATGCATATTACCAGTTCGAATTTGGACAGAGAATTAAATGATACTTCTCCTGCCAAAAAAAATATTTTGCCAAGTTTAGAAGAATCTGATGTCACTATAAATAAAATTGAGACAGAGGTATCAATAGATGATGTACCTAAAGAAAGTAAGAAGAAAATAATATCGTTGATAAAAATCAATCACAATTTCAACTAATTATGATTGATATTTATTTTTCAGACGAGGAACATTTTGCAGCATATACAAAGACAATGTTATCAGATACAACTGGACAAGAATTTATGCCAAAAGAGAGTACTTTTATAACACCTCGAAAGAGACAATCTGCTGAAGGAATACATATAGAAACACCTATTAAAAAAAGACACGTATGTATTTTATTACAAGTATATTATTATTACTAACAATTAGAAATAATTTGGGGATTATTATTTAAGTTAAGATTCGAAGATGTGGCAGTCCCAAATACGGCAGATATTTCAACAGAAGTAGTTCCTATTTCTACTGCGGATTGTTTTGTAGAACCATTACAGAACTTGGAATCAGTGCATGAAAATTCACAAAAGATTAAAATAAAATCAAAAAGAAAGAAAATATTTGCAGACAAAAATAAAAAACTCAGTCATAAATTAATACGAAAATGGATTAGTAATGTCAATGCTCATACTGTTGTAAGTTTAATCAAATTTTGCAAGAATCAGTTTAAATTATATTTTAGAGAATTAAAGTCATCATTAATCACGCTCTATTATTTTGCAGCCATTAAGCGTTATTAATGTAAATATATCAACGTCAGAAATTCTTTTCCAAGTAGCGCCAGCAAGATTTTCTTCAACTCTAAAAAACAAATGGAATAGTCCCTTAGTAGCACTTTTCAATATGCATACTATTGCACCATCCATTAAAAAGAAGATGCAAATGGAATATGGGCCATTCCTAGAAAAATGTATTATTTATAACAAAACCAAATTCTATTTTTTTTCTCCCCAAATATTTTGCTGTAATTATAACATCATATAAATTTCTAGCAACTGAACTTTTACGTTTAATGGACAAAAGTAATAAAACTGAAGAATTGCTCCCTGATTTATCATCGGCGATTGGGAAATCTGCTGAAATAAGCAAAAATATAAGTTCAGAAAAAAGTGTTCTTATCAGCATAGACGAGCTTCCAGAAGTAATTAAATTTCACGACGTAGTGGGATTAACTACTAATGAACAAGAAAAAATACAATCGCCAAATATTGCAGGGGAATCATTCATACCGGATGCTAGGTAAAGTTATTATAAATAATATATTTTTTTATATCAATGAACTTCAATTATTTTTAAATTAAGATATAACATAAAATTCGAATAAAAAATAGCGATAATAATGTTATAAAATACAAAATACAGTAATTATTATTGTTTGTGTATTTTATAGTCCGGTTTCTTCATCACTTCCATCTTATTTATTAACGAAACGAGAATTACTTGCACTATTGGAGATAATTTGGCAGAACAATCAATTCGCAACATTTACAGATATAATTTCACCGGATCATTATAGTAAATTAGATGCTTCTTCTTGTTTCATATTTCTCTTGGGTGAGTATGTTAAAAATATATTTTAAGTTTATAGAAATTAACATATTATTAGTGGTACGTACATACATACATACATACATACATACATACATACATACATACATACATACATACATACATACATACATACATACATACATACATACATACATACATACATACATACATACATACATACATACATACATACATACATACATACATACATACATACATACATACATACATACATACATACATACATACATACATACATACATACATACATACATACATACATATATATTCTTTTTCTCAAAATATATATCTAAGCTTAATAATTGTTTTCAGAATTACACAAAGAGAAGAAAATTATTTTAAAACAAGCTGCGCCTTATGATATCATCTGGATAGAAAAATATGCATAATTTATGATTCTTATTAATTAATGATAATGACTGAATATATGATTTATGATAATGATTCTTATAAAATATAATATACATTATATCAAAAATAATATTGCGTGGATCATCATATGAAGATCAAAACTGAAGGATTAACAATGACACGTATACTTTGTTATAACAAGTTCCTTAATTTTCATATTCTAAAAATTCTATACTCTTAATAAACTTAGTTATGCACTAAATATTTTAAAATATTTGAAAACATATCAAATTTCAAAAAACGAAGAAATTTATTTGCGATCAATCAACGCTTTTTTATTAATTTATTAGAATCAATCATTCCGATTCGGATCTTTCGTTCTCGATATATGATTGAGTTCTTGATATAATCGGAAGGATTTAAAAATTTACTTACTGTTTAAGAAGTTCTGCGATGGCTCCAAAACACTCGTCCGCGATTTAGATTGAAATTAAGGACGGATGATACGTAGCTGGTTGAAAATGAAGTACATCGACATCGAAGTTGGTTGAGATCCTCTTCAATGATGCACTGACTCTAATTCGCGATAGTTATTTTATATTAACGGACGATCACTGAATTTACTTCGTGGAACTATACTATATTTTATAAATTCAGTCTGTGCGATTGTTACGCGAGCAAACACTGATTCTAAGGACTACGTTATGCGTAGTTGATACAAAAACATTTGTTGTTTAAATCGCGAAACGCGAACGAACAAACATTGCTTCTATTTCGCGATATTTTTTTTTTTTCTTTTTTCTTTTTTAGCGACACAAACACTCGATTAATTCATTGCTACGCGCGCGATTGCAACGGCTCTGAAAAAGAAAAATTCAAAAAAAATAATTACATTTTTAAAACAATGAAAATAGTTAAATAAAACTTTTAGTAATTACAAATCGATAAAACAATTAAATAAGTATTATTGTTATAATAAGAAATTATATAAATTATTCAAAAAATGTGTCATATAAAAATATACTTACTTTAAATCTTCGTTAATACTTGTAAGAAAGAGATCCTGAGAGAGCTTCGATGTTCACTCGTCGAAAAACAAAACAAGACTGATTTACTAATCGTTAAAGTCGATCGAAGGTTTATTGTTGTGACGTCACGCACAGCGAACGACCGCTAATTCAAAATTTAAATCTAAGAGAAAAGAAATTAAAATTATTTTATATTTAACGCGTCTTCCGAGTCGTTTAATGTTTAATCGAATTTATTATTGTTTAAATATTAATTTCTTGTACTTTGTTTACATTATATATCGTTTATAAAATAATTATAAAATGCTCGAAAGTTTTCATATTTTGATATCAGAGTTTTAGAAAGAGCTTCGTTATTCATTTGTCAGAGTACGAAGGAAAACTGATTCCATAACCATCAAAGTCAATTAAAGATTTATTTTTGTTGATGTTAGATAAAGGCAACGACTCTGAATTTACTATTTAATTGTATTAAAATGTTACATTATTTTATAATTGTTTAATTATTTTATAAATTATATAAAAATTAATGCGTTTTATGAATTTTTGTACAATAAATTTTTTATAAAAATTTCGGAAGTGAGAATACCCGCCAATCCGTTTAAAAATATACGATTCTGATTGGATGTTACTGTTTCAACTAGCGGAAATATAATGAATCAGCTTCACTGTGTTGCGCGTACGTGCGAATGAGTGTATTAGGTTCGTGAGTACAGAAGGTGTAGCATTGTGGGAAGTTTTTCCTTGGTTAAATCTCGGATAATATTAATCTCGATAAAATTAATTTGAGTATTTAAAAGTGAAAACAATGTCGACAAAATCCTCAGTAGATTTAAGAGCCGAATTAGCGGAACTTGTAAAGCGTAAAGCTGAAATTGCCGTAAGTAAAATACCGTTGTACTTTATCATGAAAAAAAAAAAAAAAAGCTTTTTTTAATCCTTTTGTTTACCTTTGTAATCTAAAAAGTATTATATATATATATAGATATATATATATATATATTCGTATAACGATATTTTTAAATTTATTTAGAAAAAATTCTGTAGTAGAAAGATTTAGTATCCATCAACTTTTGAGGTTATCTTGTTAAGCCAAAGTTGCATTCGTAGTTTTATTGACTTCGTTTTGTAATTTCGTTGATAATCTATCTGATTACCTAGCATTTTCTGAAATGATTTTCGACGTATTATCATTGTTAGTTATTTGAATGAACCAAAATGTTATTATATTCGCATAGGATACATTAGCAAATTTAGAACGTCAGATATATGCATTTGAGGGAAGTTACTTGGAAGACACACAATTATATGGGAATATAATACGAGGATGGGACAGGTATTTAGCAAGCAATAAAAATACCAATAGTAAAGCAGATAAACGTAATAGAAAATTCAAGGAAGCTGAAAGATTATTTTCTAAATCGTCTATTACATCTATGGCAGTGAGTAATCGATCTGGATCATATTTACGTATAAGCATATATATATTGTTATATATGTATAGAAGAATAGAGCAGCTTAATAAATATATTTGCAGTATTTCTACTTAAAAATTAAGAGAAAGTACAATCAGACATTTATATATATTATAAAATATTTTTAAAGATAAAACAGAGAGATTTATTTCGTTCCTTGTTGCAGGCTGTAAATGGTCTTGTGGAAAACACGCAAGAAAAAAGTAAGGACCTGAATGGATATACATAATTATCTATTTATTTACAAAATGAATATTTTAAAGTCTTTGTATTTCTTTTCATTATTTTCTTTTCCATAGAACTTATTATAACTTTATAATTTCTTTTCTTGCATAAGTAGTCATTTATTTCTATCTAAGTTTTTTTTTTTTTTTTATTTCATTTACTGTTATATATATTATATTATATATAGGATATGCTTGTAGATATTAGATGTATCAATTGTTTGAATATTACAAGAATAACGTTATAGAATCTAGTACCTAAGTATTCGACTGGAATCATTGTTATCAAATATAACTTTACTCAAAGTTATAGACACTGTAAACATATGCATGATGCATTAGATTTCTAAAACTGAATTCTCTTAAAACAATCATCAAATCTTTTTGTCGTACATTTTTGATATGTGACTTCACTACTACATAAAAAAATATTTCAGTAATATATCAAAGTGGTAGTTCTCTTACATCCTGTTTTAGTGACAGAAATTATCTAGCTTGATCCTAGTATTTACGTCTATTCGTCAAATTTGTTTCCATCGCTAAAAATCAATGTATAGTAGATATCTTTTGATTCTGTATAGATATATTTTTTAGTTGGTGTGTTCGTGTAATATGCTTGTAAAACTATTGTTGCACGTATAATAAGCTTTTCTTCCATTCTACACTTCTACAATTTTCTATTACCATATCGTGTACCGTTAACATCAGCCCCATCATTCCAGTTGAACGATACAGTGAATCGGAGTCTCAAATTGGGAACAGTGGCAGCGAGGATAATTGCAACTTCAGCAATTCAAATACAATCTCTAGTAATAACAAGGAAACCAGTGGCAAAAATCACACTTCTGTACAAGCTGGATATACTCAAAATAATGGCACTGTTAGCAACCCTGATTCTGGTTCCACCCCTTTCTCAAACGGACCTATGTCCAATGGCAATTTAGAACATGTTCCTACGCCCATCAAGGATTGCCATAATAACAGCAAAGACTCGAATAAAACCAAATCTACAAACAGTGCTAAAAAAAATAGTAACAAAAGATCGAGAAACAGATAGAGTTACTAACACGAATTACATGGATTATTGGTGTTCACAGGGGATTATTCTTTATGAACGAATTTCTTTCGTTCGTATGCAAAGTAACTCTAACAGAACTACATTTTGATATTAACGTGAGCATCAATGTGTATTAAAATATCAACCTTAGAAAAAAACACAAGTTGTTGTTTGTAAAAGAAAATAGTTTTCCATGGAAGTATGAACGTTCGAAAGCAACGTGCTTCGATTAAAGTGTTTGAACATTTATATATTTGATGTGAGAAAGGAACTAATTTTAGCGTACGACTTGCGTTTAATATAAAAATAAAAGGAAAAAAAAAAAAAAATCATGAGAGAACTACGACACTTCGACATTCTTGTAATTGCAATCATCGCCACTGTTACATATTTTTAAATATTTATATTGGTTATAGACATTTCTTTCGTAAAAAAGAACGCAGTAGTAAAACCAAGAGAGAATTTTATGCGCAAGTAAAGTACCTTAGAAAAAAATAATAATAAATTTCGTCTGAATGTGACTCATATTACCTCTGTTCGAATATAGTAAACAAATATCTATATACGTTAACGATACATCTCAATTCGTCCAACTGTTAGCAAGTATTATGTGTGAATATTTTATTTTATTATTTTTATATTAAATATTCTTTTCATTTCTTACATTATGCTTTTTTTTTTTTTTTTAATTAAGATCCTCGATCCTTCCGTATAGTAGATTTTCTATCTATGCAGATTTATCGTTTATATAATAATAAAATATTGAATATAAACTAACTTTACAATAGATGATTAAGTACCTCTTATAAATATATATAAAAATAATATGCATTATATATATATATACACATACATATACACATATAATGCATATATATATACATATACATACACTATGTACCTTAGAATCGTTAAAGCACAGTCTGCATTAAGCTTCGGCGTCCTTAATAAGTACAAATTTGAAAAAGCCTCATAGTCGTTAATTCATTTTCTTCTTATTACTTTCAAGGAACTATCGTTACGCTCGTCGATCCTTTTATATTCCTAAAAAAAAAATAAAAAAAAAAAACAATCACTATACGTAAATTATTAAAAAAATCGAAGGAATGTTATCACAAAGTTAAAGAGAATACCATATTATAATATCATATTACCATAAAAGATCAATGTCGCAATTTTTTAATATCTCCATGTAAAAGAGATGCTGGTATAAATGCTTTAACATTCTCCGAAGATTTCTCTTTCTTTGGAGGCTCGCTTCTCGTGACAACAGCGTTAAAACCATTGTGATCATCAGCCGTATACGAAACGGTTCGAATCGTTCCATCGGCCTCGACCACTGAATATTCTCCCTTCACAGTATCTCCGTCTCTTTCTTCCCACGCAGATTTAGAGTCACCGGTGTATCCATCGATAACACCATAATTAAACGAATACTTTGGATAAGACTAAAAGTAAAAAAAAAAAAAAAGTAAAGATATTGAAGAAATAAATCAAAGAGGATGCAACTGTAAACTATCAAAGAAAAATAATAAAAAAACAAACGGAACAAATGAATTAATTCAGTTTTATAATAATTTTCAATAGAATTATTTTACCATGTAATCGACGTCCTTTTCAACAGATTTTCGATCGGTAGCAACAACAGCGGATGCTGATTTTACGATGGGTGGTGCGACGTATACCAAAGAAGATGTCCTTGGTAATGGTTTGTAAGATATCGGTGAAGATACCTTGACATATGTAGGTGATGGTGGTGGAGCACGAGAAGAAGGAACGTTTGAACCTCTTTTCGCAGTGCTTGTAGATTTAAAAGCGCATGCGATGGCTGGTGGAATAGCATCGAGTGGCAACGAACCGACCGGTGAACACGGATAAAAATTTCGTCTACTTTCGAAATTTTCTGGATTATACCTTTTTAAAAAAAAAAAAAAGAAAGAAAAAAAGAATCTTGCATTTATTTGAAATCGACGATATACATACTTACATTTCTACGTTTTTATCGGATTATTTTGTAATCTTTTTTTCATTTAAAAAATGATCTTTGTATATCAAAGAAAAAGAAATGAAAAAAAGATCATAAATTAATTGTTCAAACGATCCTGTGTATTAATAGATATATAACCAATGTTGTTATTAAAAATGTATCATTTCTCTTCTTTTTTTTCTTTTTTCTGAAAATTTTCCGATCTATCTCTTTCTCATACTTTTTGAATGATTCAATATATATTTCTATCTCTTGTGTTATACATATATAATACTAAAAACGTATAGTTATATCCAAATGAATCATTTGATCATTTGATCAAACCTTTATAAATGATTTGTCCTATTAATTTTTACATTCAGTAATTAATTTCTTTTCGAAATTTTTCGAATAATTAAATGTACGTGTAATTTCTATTTCTTACTCTGAATAAACGTCTGCATGAATAAACTGCAACAGGCAACATAAAAGGAGTATCTGAAAGAAAAAAGTTAATTTCGTCATCGCAGGAAGACATTCCAAAGGATGAGAGAGAAAGAAAGAAAGAAAGAAAGAAAGAAAGAAAGAGAAAGAGAGATAGCCATGCTTCGTTGCTTTATGGGAATCGCGCGATCTTTTACGAGTTGCGTATGCGTGCACCAGATATATATATCGTTTGTAAGAGTGTTGGTAAAATCTTCGTTGCATAATAGAAGTGGAAACGATGAGTTTGTACCTTATAAAGGAGTGCCTCTCGTGTATCCGTTTGGTTTAGACATACACTAATGTTCTGCGCACCTGTGTGCGCTCGTTTGAAATTAATTGCCAACCCACACGTCAATTTATCCTAACTTGTTCTCTGTTGAAACGTAATTTAAAAGAAACTTTTCTCGTGACCTCACGAACACACGGAAGACACGATTTAGAAATCTAAGATAATGATCATTGTCACCGATATAATGATATGATTTTCTAAATAATGACAGTCGTTCAATTAATATTACGATTTCTTTTTTCTTTTCATTTCTTTTTATTTCTTTTCATTTTTTCTTCCTTTTTCTTCTTGCAATGTAAAAAACAAATAAGAAAAAAGAGAGATCACACGCGCGCATAGAAAGAAAGAAAGAAAGAAAGAAATTTTTAAGGTTATTTTTTTTTTTTTTTTTTTTATACATATATAATTTTATAAACTTCTCGGTTATTCTTTTTCTTCCGTTTTTTTTTTTTTTTCAATAATTTTATAAACTCGCTTTTAACGTATAATTCCATGATATTTATTTCTACACGCATACACAGATATATACACATATATATATATATACACACACACACACACACACACAGTTTTCCATAGAACGAAGCGTAAGGTTCGCACGGTGATTTCGAAACGATGAATTGCACGCGGTAAAAAGATCGACAGAGGGAACTAGTGTCGATTTGAAAAAGAACGTAAGAAACAAAAGAAAAAAGAAAGAAAGAAAGAAAAGAATCATCGATACCGTTTCGAAATTTGATTACCTTAAGAAACATCGTCGTCGAACTTTTCTCGTTGACAAATCTGGTCGTTGAGTTGTCGAATTAAAAAAAAAAAAAAAAAAAAAAAGAAGAGAAAAAGAGGAAAAAGGATTCGAGAAATAAACGCTAATGAAGAAATTCGTTGTTTTTTTTTTTTTTTTTTTCGATGACTCGAGATAGATATTTCACCGACGGATTCAACGATTTCAACGATGTCTCTTTGCGAGCGCAGACGGTTGCAGCATCCAACGGCGCGATTCTTCTCCTTTATATATACCGCGAACGTTCACTCGCATTTTTCTTGTCCTCTCTTCCTCGGCTCGTCCTCGTCCTAAGACCACTTTAACTCGGGTGCAATCCAAGATCCATTGCACGACACGCGCATGGGAACAAGACGTTTGCTTAAAAATACGACTATGTTAAAACTGTCTATTCTCTTTTAATATAAGTTACCATATCTTCTTCGATGAATACTCAATATTTTCAAAACGAAATGATCGAATTTACGTCATATTGTTTCGACGTTACATCGTTTGCTGCTTTCTTTTTTCTTTTTTTTTTTTTTTGTTGTTACACCGTCCTCATCTTTTGTCTTCTCATCGTTCGATCGTTTTCTCTCGTTTCGATCATATTTTTTTTATAAGCTTGATTCGAATAACGTTCGATCGTTGTTCGAGTATCGAAGTTCGATTCGTCACGATTTTTAAAATCGAAATTATAAAAAACCGTCTTTAAGTTGGCTTCTTTTTTTCTCGTATATATTTTTGTTATTATGAAAGATATAAAGTTTTAATAATCTGGAATAGTAATATTTGATCATTGTTGCGCATCACAATTCGATCTATCGCGATCTAAAAAAGTAAAAATTTGAACACGGTTTTTTTGTTATTACAATTGAGGTTAATTATTGAAAAAAAAAAAGTGTTAATTCTTGTTAAACTGTTTTTTATTATAATTTGTATATATGTATATGTACATATACACGTATACACATACACACAAATCGAACGTTTTTCTCTTACAGAAATATACTTTTACGTGATTGTATTACGTGATGATTCTAGTTATACTCACCTACACTTACGAAAGATGTACACGGAATGCAAATACAATAGTGAAAGATTATGATATCTTGCCACTCCCTACAAATTTCTCCAATTATTTACATTCGTCTTGAGATATTTCTATAACCGACATATGCTTTCTAACGAAGCTATCCAAATCTGAATCGAAGTTGATAAACCGGATATAAAGACTCGTTCAATGAGAAATTTCTTCTACAGTTTCCGTCAAGAATATCGATCAAACTGGTATGGACAGTTTTTCGTGTGAAAAAGAATGTAAACCGGTTAAGAGACAACAGAAATTGACTAAATAGTCTACTTTCGATTTTCCGTATAATACATATTAAATATGATCGAATTGAATTAAATCAAGGAATAGGTTAGATGAATTATTAAACACGAGCTTCGTCTTTTTTTTTCTTTTTCTAATTAATAACGTTTGTTGTAGGGAAAATGAAATTTTATTATTAACACTAACATAATTGTTATATACGTATAATTTATATTAATAATGTCGTTAAATGGCGCTCGTATTAACTCGTTTATTTCTTTTAGAACTCATTCAATTTTTTTCTTACATTTTCAATATCATCTTCCGTTATAGTGGATTCTATGCCTAATTCTAATTCCTCGTTTCTAATGAAAATAAAGTCTTCCAACTTCTGTTTATAAAATAATTTCTGCTGATTTTGTAATTCTGCTTTATAAGCATCCAATTTCTCTTGTTTTATTTTATCGCATAATTTCTGGGTTAATTTCCTTAGAGAATCCTTCCTATATGGTGGAGTATTATCTCTGCATAATAAAATCAAAATAAAAAAAGATATTAATCGTCTTGTAAGTTTTTAATTTTCATAAAAATATGAATAAAATGACTTATGCATACAGAGGTGGTTTTTTATAAATAAGATTTAATTTTTCTAAAATCCATTCGAAACGCTTATAATCCCATGTACGCATTAATCTCAAATATTTGTTTCTTTTTTCTATTATTTCCTTTAAAAATACTTTCTTCTTCTTATCTCTAGGATTTTTTTTTATGATTTCTTGTAACTGTAATATTTCTGCTGTCATTGCAGCAACTTAAAGAGAAAAATTTATTAAAACTTTAAATACATAAATATATAAAAAGTTAATTATAAAATAACTTACTCTTAGTCTCTGGAGATCCACGATCTAATTTATGCCTTTTTACCAGTTCCAATATTTTTTCCCTTCTTATATGTATAGTTTCTTTTCGAGGGTGAAATTCTAATGTAACTAATTTTTTTACAATCTCATCGGCACTAATATAAAATTTCCAACTTTTAGATGCAATGTTATAAATATGCGTATAATAATATTCTTATTATATGCACTCTTCGATTTATACTTACTCTTGGAGTTCTTTCGACTTGTCATATCCTGCAAGTAAGTTTGTTGCTTTTATATCATGAGGTATACCCAAATCACCGCTTTTTTTTGGTTCTGTTATGCATACTGGTTCAGGTCTAACCCATTTAATGTTATAGTCCGATAAATGAGAAGCATATTCTCTTATAAAATATTGATTTTTTGTTGTATTAACTGTAATTTTAGAAAAATATTTACAGCAATTAACTAATTTATTCATTTTGTAATACTTTTTTATTCGCAATAATTCTTTCGATTTGATACCACAAACATTACAAGTAGATGGTAATTTGACTTTGAGGTTATGTATGATTAGTTATCTAGATGTTGCAATTCTTATATTTTGAAATATAAAGATTAATTTAATTTCGTTTTTTTTTTTTTAAATATATTCAATTTTATTTTTAATTTTTGTGAATATGCAGTATTTATATATTACATAAAATATTGCTTTGTATTTTAAGCTCGTGATTGGTTGTATCATAAATGCGCGTTACCGATTGGTTAACTAGTCCTGTATATAAAAAACGCGCGGTTTTTCAAATTTTTTACATAACATAAAGTTCCTGATATAATGAAAGAAATGTTTCGTATAATAATTTATTTTTATATAACATACAATCATATAATGTTGTTACACTTAATTGTTTTATGTATCTATTTTGCCAACAACTTCGAACCATTGTCTTAAAGCGTCGCTTAATACACCAGGTAGCATATTTATATCTCTCAAAATCATATAAAATGGAAATGGAAAACTATCCATGTAGGAACGAATACCTAATAATTTTCCATCTTCGAATACAGGCATTCTTATATCTAAAATGGAGTCCTAAAAATATAAAAAGTAATCAATAATAAGTTGTCATTTTACTAATTTTGATAAAAAAAAAATATATTACCTTATTTATTGGATTATCAACTATTATAAATACGAGGAAAATATCCGCTATTTTGGCTCTTCTAACAGCGTGATTTACTTTGTCAGTTCCTTCTGAAAATATACCTCTACCATCGGATAATACAACAACTAGTTTGGCATTATCAGAAGAGCTGCATTGAGTTTCAAACATATCCACGGTAAAGTCAACTAATTGTCCTATTGATGTCTTCTTTTGTTCAAATCTCATTTCTTGAATCAATCTGTATAAAATTGTTAAAAATCAGCAATTAAATTTAGAAGTTATATTTTAAGATTACAACATTTAAAATATAGGATTATATTATTATATTATCATGTGCTTCTATTCACGTTTTCTAATTAGTCTGGTTGAACGGATTATGAATTATATTTACCTGGAACCACTTTGTTCGGTGAATGTTTCTCCTAAAGGATGTAAAACACTTACACGTTCGCCGAAACTTATAACACAAAGTTGTCCTACTTCTAAATATGTCATAGCTTTACTTATTAATGAAAGAGATTCAAAAGCTAGTTCTTTGGAATGATTATCAGCCATACTACTTGAATCATCTAATGCTAAAACAATTTGGTAATCACGTTTAGAAGGTTTCGTCCTCCTTAGCCAAATTTTATCTTTTCTAAATTGACTAGCGATATATGGAATAATTTTTCGCATGTTAATACGTCTCCCTGTTCTATAATCTCCTTTTAATCTTGTCGCTTTTGTAGGTTCCAAAACCAGTCTTAATTTTTCGGATAAACCACGAGCAGCTGAATCAGTAACTGCGCTTAAATAATTCCAAGCAATTGTTGCCTCCTCTGTCGATGGTACATAAGTCCATTCGCTTAACATTTTTTCAACTTCTGTTCTTGCCGTTTCGACCGATTTATTCAATATAGCGTTATTCTCTACGTCCATATTAGTATGAAATGTTGTATCATTTCCACGTTCTACTTTTACTGTTTCTATAACATCACCTTCTATTTCTATATTAGTCTCCATTTGATTAATTTCAGTATTATTTCCTTTTTGCGACGAGTCGTTCTTATGTTGTTCTTTTTTATCCTGAGCTAGCTTCTCTGGATTCTGTTTAGGTATATCCTCCTCTTTATTAAGATCTTCGCTTTCATCCTTATGAAGATCAACGTCCATACTCTCTTCTTCGTTTTCTTTTTCTTTGTTTTCTTCATCTTCTATATTCGATGCTTGCTGTTTTATTTGATTCTCCGTAGCTGCGTCCATTGCATAATCATCAAATTGATCACTGTTTTTAATATGTTGACACATATCGATATCATCTTTATCTTTATTTATTGACTGATCCTCTTGTTCCTGTTCCAATATTTCTTCCTGCGAATTAATCATTTTCAATTTCTTTTTCTCTGGCTCAGTTTTGCCAAGTAAACTTCGATTTTCGTCGGCCGTACCAAGATTCTTTCTTTTATTTACCTGTTTTGATTTGTTTTCTTGCTGGGATACAGTATTAGCGTCATCAAGAGACGAACCTGCATGACCACTTTCTTGTTTCTCTGATTGCGATTGTCCGACGCCATTATTCTTATTATCGTCTTGACTGCTTTCCGTAGGTGTCTCTTGATTTTCTTCCGTTTGCGATTCTTGTATAACATTATCTTTAGTTCCATCTTTACTAGTATCAATTTGTTCTGCAGCATCAAGTTCCTTACTTGCATCATTAGCACTAGGTGCAACCTTATCTTCTAATTCTTGTTTTTCCCCTGTCTCTTCATCTTCCTTTTCTTCTTCCTCATTCGTATCTTTTGTTTCATTCGAAATACCTTTAGGATCTGCATCTTCATCCATTTTTTCTTCGTTATCCTGATCTTCAGTCTCTCCTTTATCATTATTTTCATCATCACTGGAATCATCGTCCAAATCAATTTTTTCTTCCGGTTGGTCGTTTTTTTCTTCCATCGGATCTGTATTTTCATTTTCCGGTGCTTTTGAATCCTTCATATCATCTATATCAAAAGGATTTTCTTCCTCAGGATGATCTTCTTCTTCTTCCTTTTCGTTATCATCATCCAAATTCATATCTTCTGGTAAATCCAATGGTTCAGGTTCTGGTTGTGCTTGATGTTTACCATGATAAGGATCTATTTGATCATCGTTATATTCTGGTTCATTTATTTCATTAATTTCTTTCTTTTCTTCTTCACGTTGTTTATCATCCTCCTCGTGATGTTCCTTCTCATCGTCACGATCTTCCTTATTCGAGCCATCGTTCGCAGTAATTTCTTTATCACCAATTTCTTCTCCCTCTCCTCGTTTTTCTTCCTCTTCGTCTTTTGATGCTTCATTATTTTCATTTTCAGATTCTTCCTCGTCATCGCCCCAAATTTCTTTATCCAATCGTTCAGCATCTTCCTCGGTTTCTCCCATTTCTTTATCTAAATCTTTATCTTCTTCGTCATCCTCTTGTTTCTCATCATTTTCATCTTTCTCAATATCTTGCAACTTGCTATCAAAATTCTCAGACATTTCAATTCCCTTATCCTCTTCTTTACAATCTTTGTCCTCTGATTTCTGTTCTTCTTCGTCAGCTCGTTTCGCATCCTCCAATTGATCTTCGCTTTCAATTCTGTCCGATACATCTTTTTGTCCTTCCCCTTCACCTAAACCCATTCCACCTGTTTTTACGTTATCTCCAGACTCTTCCGTATCACCGTCTTCCATATCTAAATCTTTCGGAACACAGAATCCATTTGTAGCTAAATCCAAGAATACGTTCAATTGTAAATACAATAGTTTGCACGTAACTCGAAAAGATGCGATTTGTTCATTCAAATAGAACTGTACTAGTAACAGATATTGTTCCATTATTGGTAAACATTGCAAGAGTAATCTGCAACAAATAATAATAATTACAAATATATAATAAAATATTATTTGAAAAAAAGAAAAGAAAGAAGACGTTTGTTTGATAAATATTTTACCTTTTATAATCATGTTTTTCGCCTACTCTGAGTAAAAGATTTTTAAACAATTCATATATGTGAGAAACTTTCAATTCTTCTATATTTTTTTCCAAATCTTCTATTAATTTTTCTTTTAGTTTATTCCGTTCGAAATCATCCTCTACATCTTTATCATCATTGTCATCATTATCATCATTGTTTAAACATGGTGCATCATCTTCGCTTGTATTGGCTTTATATTTTTTTTGTACAACGAGTAAAATATTCTTTACCAGATTATCTATGCATCGTTTAATACATTCAGCATCGTTTGAACACGAATCTGTGTTTTTTTCTATTGTTAATTGTTTTAATTCTTTAAACGTATTAATACTACATTCAATTTGCGTTTGTAAAAATGTTATACTTTCTACAATCGGATGCGTAGCGTTCGTAGAAATGAAAGCATCAAATAACGCACTTATTTGCATTTTTAACGTAGTAATGTTTTTGCAAGTATCTTCTAAAACTTTTAAATGATACAAATCGACAGTTTTTTCGTTCGTCATATCTTTTACTTTCGTAGAAATAAAAACGGAGTTGAAAATTCTCGCGATTCTTCTTATCAGAATTAAATATTCGTTTAATTTAGTTTTCATGTTATCCAGAATTATACTGTCGGAAGTATCTAATATCGGTAATGTGTTTCTTTCTAAAACTAATATATTAGTTTGAATTTCGAATGGCGACTTGTTTGGATAACATTGCAAGTACAACAAAAGTTGTTCAAAACCAAGCTCCAAATTTATCATTGATTCTTTTATATTTCGAATATTGCTTTGAAATTGTTGGGAAATATCAATATGGATATCATCAATTTCTGATAAATTCATAAGAAGCACTCGAAGAGGCTTGTAGTAATTAAATAATTTACTTAAAATTAATCTTTGCTTATTAGCCATTAACATTATGTGACTTGAATAACCACGACAGCGTTCTATGTTCTGTTGACCTAGGTCAGTTTGTGTAGTACTTCTTAACATTGCATTAAGTGCATTTAATTTGATGATAGATTTATAATAATATTTATCACAATTTGTCCATTGTATAAGCATCTGTTCATCTACCTTGGACAAGTTGAAATATTTTGTTACTACAGAGATATCTAATGGAGATATTGTAAAATCAATAATTTTATCTACATTGTTTTTCCATGTTAATATGCCAGTACGATACGACACACCCATTAGATTCAAAGCTTTGAAATAATTAGCTAATATCATCTTCTTTTGTTGCAATATACTTTTTGCTTGCGATTTTTGTTTGCTTTTCGTTAATGATCTATCGATCTCAATATTTCTTAAATGAATACTCTGTTCTATGTAATCTTGTATAAAGTTTTCAATATCCATTCTTATACAAGGATATGAACTTGTTAAAATGATTTCCTTACAATAACGTTTAGCTTTATCCAAAAGTTTTCCTACGCTCGATACAAATTCATATCTCATATCCGGATTATTAATATTTTTCGATTCTAATTTAAACTTTATATTCTGAGTATTAATACCTTTCGTTATAGTCTCAGAAATGATAAAGTCCTTTGGATTTATTATATATTCTTTTTGAGCATTATCACCTTTACAATCGTTTCCTAAATTCGCATTAGAACTTTCAGCAGTTACAGTCAAGCAAGAAAGAACATTTTGCTTCAAACTATTTTCATATTCCTTTACAAACTTATGCAATGTTCTATGGGTCTTTTCAACAGTTTCTTTAACAGACCAGTAACTTATATCGTTCCAACGTGCAATTTTAACAAAATCCTTTAACTTTTTCTCAATAGGTGCTTTAAACCCTTGGATTTTCGTATTTACATCTTGTACAAATTGTTTATAATAATTATGAATGTTCCATAATATAGCTAGAAGATCTTCCTTTTCAACGGAAGGCTGAAAGTAGAGTACGTGACAATGAAACGTTAATAATAAATCAAGTCTTGTTTCAAATTCAGCGAGAGGCGATTCATTGATAAATCGTTCTAATAAATCAATCAATTTCTTTTTATCGATAGATTCATTTTCTTTGATGATATTCGACGATGTCACCATAGATGCAGACTTAAATACATAACTCTCGATTAATGCATAGAGATAAAACCACCATTTGGATGTTTGTGATCGTAAATTTTCAAAGGCTGTATCGAGACAACTCTTCCAACAAGTTAACTCAAGTTTTCTCCATGAAATAATTTGTTGCGTCAATGTTAAAATATCATTCGACAAGGTAACCCCGCTATGAGCATTTTCTTCCCACTGATGTAACTTTACTAGTAATAATTCTAAACCTGTTAAAAATCTTGCAACAGGAGACGTAACTGGGAAACCATAAATTCTTTCAATAATACTTTTTATCGATTTCAAAGTAGGATGTTCGGACCATTGTTTTAAAAATTCATTGATCCTAGTTAGAATACATTCACACAATGGCAAACATTGCTTTACTTCTTGAATATTAGAATCTTTATAAAAATCATAAGGTTTTTTATACGCTTTGATCATATTAAACATCATTCGTTGGGTACTTTCATTTTCAGTAGTCTGCAATGATTGCGACACTAACATATGTAAACTGTTATATAACTTTGATGTGAAATTTTCATTTAGATTGAATTTGATATTCTTTAACAACAGATGTGCTATTTCGTATCGTTGTAACAAAGGACGAATGTAATTAGGTTCTACGTTATCGTTTTCACGAAATATCCATTCGCACTTAACGAAAGACGTAACGATTGTAGAATGAATTTGTTGAATTTCTTTAATATCGTCGTACGAAATGATATCGTTATAGGATTCTTTTAATTCCGTGGATGTAACACTTTCTTCTAAATTCATTTCCATAGCATTTTCTATGTCACCGAAGTCCCTCTCTCGATAAGTTGGAAAGAATTGTTCAAGTTCGGAAATAAGATCTTCATCATCATCGTTATTTGTCGGAAGAGATTTATTCTTGTAAAGACATTCTTTCTCCGCTGCTCGTTTTTCAGTTTCCTCTTGCTGTTGCTTCCATATGGTCACAAGTTGTTTCAACGATTCGTTCAATAATTCCCAATGATCTTTTGACAAATCTCTGTTTAATACGATATAATTATATAATTCGTACAAGGCGCATTTAACGATACGGAATTGTTCTTTAACAGAGACCGAACTATCTTCTAAACGTAAGCTTTTACTAATGACGAGTTTGGTATAATTTGATGTACACGTATTAACTAAATTTAATAAATTCTCTTGTCCCGATCCAATGGTTGGATAACGAATCATGTTATAAATTAATTTCTCTAAGTTGTCTTTTTTAGAATCTACTATGATAGAAGTTATTCCTTTTTCCGTTTCATTAATTAAAAGGGAAATACCTTGCTTTAAATGTATCAATGATACTAATAAAGGTAGGACTATGTCAGGATAAAAAGAATAATATTTAATCTCTATTTGCTCTGCAAAACGTTGTACCGATAAGTACCACGTTTCTCCTTCTCTTAATGCATCCTCAGCAATTTTGATAGATTCTTTCGATGGATTTTCTTCAATCATATTTATAGCAAATGTTAAACGATCGATGTGTTTGTATATTATTTCGTAAGACGTAATTGTATTTCTAAAATTAATAACGTCTTTACTCAACATCGTAAAGTCTGTCGATGATGGTCGGAAAGCTTTTGAAAGTTTCAGATTATCTTTTTCTTTGGACACCGTCTCTAAATATTTTCTCATCGCTAAATATCGAGGATGAACGTTTTCGTTAGACGTTTTCAAAATATGAGATTGTAACGAATTTATATATATCGCTGTCTTACAATCTTCGATATCTTCTTCTAGACATTTTAATTTCAAATTAATCTTATGTACAGGATCGATATAACCCAAATTTCCAAATATCAAAAGTTCCAAGTATCCAATTAATATCCATGTTCTTCCTCTTTCGACAACATCGTCATTCATATCTACGTTCCTAAATTTCTTTCTTATTTCACGTAATTCGTCTATAGGTTTTACATATTCGTTCAAATATGTGCTTTCTATTTCATTCTTTTTCTGGTTCCCTTGCTTTTCAATCGTAGAAACGATTAATTTTTCAACATCATTTTCAGAGTACATGTCTTCTACAGCAGACATATACAAATTCAAATAAAATTTCATTATAGCAAAATCATTGTTGGTACAATTGTAACATTTTGATGTTAAACTAACGCTGTTGTGCCACAATATATCGTTCAAATTATTTAATTGTTCAGTACGAGACGTGTACGTGCCTAATGTTGTTGCAGCAAGAATTCTATCTTCTTTACGTTGTTCTGTTCTTTGCAATATCAATTCTAGTATTAAATTCATCAATATAGTTCCACCGACGTGTTGATGTGTCTAAATATAAAAATGTAGATATATAAGAATTTATTATGAATTATTTTAATATAAAATTATATTTTGATACTATATTACTAGATATCTATATGTATATCTATATATATATATATATATATATATATATATATATATTAGATATTATATTATTACTTTACCTTAGGGACATCATAAATGGCAATAGACGTTTCTACATCATCGTTACTTATACCATTCCAATGTAAAAGCATTTTAGAATCCTTTACAGCATAACTGTTCTGAGTAAATTGAGATAAGAGGACGCATAATTCAGGCATCAATAACATTCGTTGATTCGAGTCTGTCTCGTTAGAAAATATCGTAGATAATATGGCAATCAAATTGGCAGGTATGCTGGGTACTCTGGCAAAACTTTCTAACAAATTTTCTAAGGAGGTATCGTTGTTCATCGTGTTTTCACAAATTTGTCTATAAGAGCTATGTGCTAGTAATAAAAATAAGTATTCGTAAATTGGCCACAATTGTATGTTTGAAGACATCTTGATCAATTCTTTTGGATCGATAGAATTGATTTTTTCTAAAACCATGGATACTTCCATCGGCGTATTTAGATCGAAATGATTCGATTCGCAAAATTCTTCGATTTCGGATATCCCGTGTAAAACAGAATTATCTGATATCGGATTAGAATAAATTTTACTCCACAAAGATATCATCTGATAACGCATCGTTATTGCATCGTTCGTTTGAATAGATATTATCTTAAGCTCTTTTTTTATAGACTGATCATTAGTACCATCGTCCCATGGTAAAAAACTTTTTAATGTTTTTCTTATCTTTACGTGTACGCTCATCGACCTCTCAGAAATATGTGGTAAAGGTAATATTAAATGCTTTTTTATAAGTTTCGTTATTTTTTTAAACGGATCATGGGTCGACAATAACAAATGATTTATTTCATTCACCATAACGAAAAAATTGTTCATTTCATTAATCGTTATCTCAGATATCGTGGAATCCGTTTTACAAACTCGATATAATTTATATACAAATTTAATCAACCATCTGTAATATACTCTTAATAACAGAGTCATTTCTTCAAGATTTATTATTTGTCTTTCGGACTTATTTATCAAAGTCGTTTCACCCAATTGAAGGAATCTGTTGCAATATTTCAAACCTTGTCTGAATTCCACATAAGCTTCGTTATTTATTAACAAAGCATTATCTCTGAGTAGAGAATGAATGCACGTATTTGTTTGATAAACCAATTTTACATAATCAGTTAGAAGCGGTTGGTTCTTTATGTTCGACGTAAGTTTATCTGAAAAAAGAAAGTGATAATGAATGCTACGTAAATCATATATATTTTTCACTTTGAGACAGTTTGACGTTTAAAGTAAATATATTTATTCTTGAAACATAATTCTTTCGTGTAATTAACAGACTTAGAAAAAAAGAAAAAAAAAAAAAATAGCGTGCGACCAAAAAAAGAGAAAAAGAAATGCATGTGTGAAAACGTTGATTTAGACCACTTTCATAATTGTTAACACATACATACATACGTACGTACGTATATATACATGTATATATATATATATATATATATATATATATATGTATGTATGTATGTATATTTATATATATTCTATTTACAAATCCATACTTACTATGATATATTGCATTGGAGTATTGCTTCACAGACATTGTTTTCTCTTTCTCATCAACTAAACTTTCATCCAAGATCGTATCATCTATAATGATCATAGTTCGCAAATATAACAGTAAAGCTAGTTTATTAGCGTCATTCATTACTTCATCGTTTGTGTCGTTAACCGCAATCCCTGGTAAAAATGCAAGATCCCAAGGTAAAGATCTCTTGGCTATATGAAAGTCAAATGACAAAACTTCATCCGCCAATAAATTGTTCTTTCTCGCAAGATCCATTAGAAGAGTATTTTTTTCTTTGGTCAACATTTTGGAGAACCACAAATTTCTGATCTCAACGTCGGTCAACGTAGATCTTTCATAAAGATCTATCAATAAATAAGGTAAGACTTGTTTAACGTCAACGTTTAACATTTCCAATTTTTTATTCGCCATTAAATCGACCATATCGTTCCAACAACTCGACGTCGGTGTTAAATCATTTTTCATGGGATTAGATTTATATATCTCAATGGCTGATTTTAATAGAAGACCTTCCTGTCTGATAATCGTTAGTTTAGTATTTTCTTGTATATTTCTAATGCTCCAAGTAGCTGCATCAAGATCAACAAAATTATTATCACTATTGCTTATTATGAAAGCATCAATAATTTCCTCGATTACGGAGACCAAAAATTCTTTTATTTCTGGCGTCCTCGTTGACCTGGCTTTGATGTACACATCAATGCACGCGATTCTAATTGCCTGCCTTGAGGGAAAACCGCGAGTAAGTCGACGAGCAACCAGAAATGCGGAATGCATTAGGTCAACTATATTGAGTTTATCGATCGTAACGATTTCTTTCGACATTCTTTCGTATATCTCAACTAAAGCTCTTTGATGATGACACTTAGTTATTCCATAATGATGTAACATCGATTTCAAATCCATTCGATCGTAATGAATATTTTCTTTTGGACCAATCATGTAAATTTCTACACCACGATTACGCATTGCCCTGAAAAAAAAAAAAAATCAATATATACATACATATGTATAGAAAACATTAGATCAATCGACGAAACATAATAATCTTAATTCATTTTTATCGTTATGCTATAATATAAATTATAAAAATAGAATCATATTTCAAGGAATTTAATGGAGCTATCTATGTTCGATAATCGATATTTGTTAATATTGGAATATAATTAAATGCTTTTAATTAACATCGTTTCCAATCTTTTTCGATATTCGATAGAACTTCTTTCTTTTCTTTCTTATCTTTTTATTTTCTTTTTTTTTTTTGGCTCGCACGATAATATCTACCTGGAAATTTCTCCGTAACGAGGATCCATCGTTAAGAACAAGCGAAAATTTTTATGCGGCTTAATGGTGATCACATTTCCATGATTATCGACTCCTCTTTCGCCAATGGTTAGAACACCATTTGGTTCTAATAACCCATTAAGTCGGTCCAACACCGCTGGACTGCAGAGATTTACTTGATCGATGAGAAGCCACGTGCCATCACGAAGACACTGAACAATTTTATTGTTGTTATTATTATTTACAAAAAAATTACTTTTTACTTCAAACAGCGATAATTTTTATTGAACAAAAGAGACATTTCGAGCGACAAATCTTACCTTCACTAATACGCTATCGACCCATTCAAACTTGCCACCAGCATTTAAACATTTCTCTTTTTCTACGAACGTTGACAATGCTTCCAACTTAATCTCGATTTCTTTTAACGCGAACTCGTAAGAAGCTTCCAAAGTTTTTATTTTTGAAACCAGCTTTGACAATTCGTCGCTCTTTCGCAAAAAGAGCTGCGTTTCCGAAGCCATTGTTTTCGTATTATCGTTTTCATCTAGAATTTCACGAAAGATCAATATATATTTTATATATATATATATATATATATATATATATATATATATAAAACATGACGGTAATTTTTATGATAAAAGTATTATAAATATTACAGACATTTATTAAATACGAATAAATCAATTTACCGTCTGAAAGACGCTTCACTCTTTCTAAGAGAGCATGATAACTAGCAAGTTGTTCCAAGTCGTTGTTATGGATTTTTCTCTTCAAACTTTCCAAGAGCAAGTCTTCCGTCCGCTCGAGCAATTCTTCCAGATGTCGATTATAATCGATCTAAACGAAATGAAAAGAACAGTGAGTGTTAATAAAAGGGAGGAAGAAAAGAAAAGAAAAGAAAAGAAAAAGAACAATTATATAATAATAATGATGATAATAATGATAATAATAATAATAATAATAATAATAATAATAATAATAATAAATCTTTCATTTTCAAACTCCATTTTCATGAGAATGATCCTCTCACTAGATTTGTATTTATGAAATACATATATAAAAAAAAAAAAAAAAAAAAAAAAAATTAAAGTAGATAAAAATTCATAAGATATAATCCCTAATACATATACATAATGTCGAACTTATATGTGGATGAGTTTGTGTGTAAGTGAGTTTATATATGTATGCGTGTGTGCTTGTAAAAATTTCATCACACGTTTACCATTTACGAGTTCACTAGCCGAACACGTAGTGGTATAAGAATAAAACTTTTGATGCAAGGATACCATCCATTGCTAGGTATCTACGAACTGCCTTCGATTTTCTTATTTTCATTTCTTTTTTTTTTATCTTTTATTTGTTTTTTTTTTTTTTTTTTTTTTTTTTTTTTTTTTTTTTTTATAAGGTCAGAAATATTCAACATCGAGGTTAAACGATTTCCTTTTAGAAGTATACAGGAGGAATGAGAATGGAAGATGGCGAAATGTGGTAACTCCAAGTTCTTTCTCGTAGCTATTTTATTATGAAGGAAGCCTCGTAAATCACGGTGATATAAAATGAACTCGTCTACTAACTCCTCCCTTCTTTCTTCCTCTCAGTCTACTCTTTCTCTTTTTACGCCATTCCTGACGCCTCATCGATCTGAGAAAAGGATAATAATATCCTATGCTATTTTATAGGAATTCTTCTTTTACATGAATGTTAACATATATATATATATATATATATATATATATATATATATACATACATACATATATACATATATATATATATATATGTATGTATATATACATAATATATTTATATATTATATATATATATGTATGTATATGTATATATGTATGTAGTAGGTATGTCAATATACGAATGATACACGCATTTTTCGGTAAATTCAACGGATATTTCGCAGGTGGTACGAATGAAAAATTTCATTTTCAGAAGAAATATCCGTTAGGATTATCCTTTAGAGGATAAGGATCGTCAGAAATATTCGCCCGTGAATCAACGTGATTGATGACTATTCCTCGTGCCTATCTCCGTTTTACGTCACTATGGATTTTCATGGCTATTTAGCTTCAAGTAGTAAGACATTTTTTCCGTTAACTCTTTCGAATTTCCCCCCCCCCTTTTTTTTCCTTTTATTCTTTTTCTTCTTTTCCTTTCTTTCTTTTCTTTCCTTCTCCTCTTTTTCTTTCTTTTTTTTTTTTTTTATCAGGATTCAATAAATTTACATACCCTTTTCTTTTGTCGTAGATATAAATACTAAAAGAATTTTATAATTTATTTAGTTTTTTTAATAACTCGTAATAATCGAAGACATTTATTTATCTTTTTTTTTTCGTATACATCCTTTTCTTTTTTTAAACTACGTATTTCATCCTTGTTCGAAGATATATAACTACTGTCAAAAAAAAAAAAAAAAAAAAAAAAAAGAAAAGAATTTTACATTCAGATACGTTGACAATATCGAGCAAACGATTTTCCAAGATCATTTCGTTTTCATAAAATTCGAAAGAATATTCTAAAACGTCATGGCGAACCGTTGCCATCGTTCGAGCGGTACCTAGGTGGTATTGAACGACAAATTCGTACCTTTTTATGATATCGTCGAGAATCCTCTCTAAAGACGAAATTTCATTCACGAACTTTAGACTTCGACCGACTTTCATATGTGTGTGCATATATATATATATATATATATATATATATATATATATATAGGAAATTTCGAGTTCGAATGAAATTCGAATAGTTTGAATTGAACGAGTGGCGTTTGTCATTCATCGTGACGAATCGCAATTCATTTATGACGAAATCGTCGAATTTTTTTTCAAAATCGAAATAACGGATCAATCCATAATCGAGGATCCCATGAGTTTATTTTTTATAACTAAAGATAACGTAAAGCTAAAGAATTTGTTTATGTAAAAAAAATCTGTCGGTTCTTTTTCCATTTTTTTATTTATTTATCTTTTTTCCGAAATCACGAATCCATCTTCAATCGACTTCAATAAAGTTTTTCGACATGATGAAGTTTTTATAACTGGAGATAACGTAACGAGTTGCGATTTATTTATGACGGAATCGTCAAGTTTTTTTTTTCTTTTTTTTTTTCGAAACCATCTTCCATTGACTTTCATAAAGTTTTCACGACGAAAGAGAAAACGTAATGGATCGCAATTTATTTATGACGAAATCAGCGAATCTTTTTTCCTTTTTTTTTTTTTTTTTGTTCGACACCATGACTTCATCTTCAATTAATTTCCATAAAGTTTTCATAACGAAAGACACAGCGTAATGAGGATCGCAATTAATTTATGAAGAAAAATCGTCGTGTTTTTTCTCTCTCTTTCTCTTTCTAAAATATCGAATTAATATTCACTTTTGATTGATATTTCGATAGAATTTTTCTTTTCTTTCTTTTCTATTTTTTCTTCTATTTGTTTGTTTTCTTTTCTTTTTCCTTTTTTTTTTTTTTTTATCGAAAACAATGATGCAAAAAGGCGAATGGATTTTTAGTAAAATTGCTTTCGTGAAAATGTCTTTCTCAAAAGAATATTCGTGGCACGTAATGCTCCACGAGATCGAGCTATGAATCAAAAGCGGATAAAGAAAAGAGGAGAGCAAATAAACCCGTCGGCATTTTGGTAACGAAGGCCGTGATAAAAGATTCCGCTTAGACAGATCCGCTCGTGTCTCGAATGTTGCCAAATACGATATATCGACGAAAATTTTAAATCGATCGATTTCGACTTCGAGTTTGTCCGATGTTTGTCCCGATTAGTTAGGAATATGTAATAGAATTGCAAATGGCGAGCTTTAAAAAAGTGTCCTGACCAAATTCATTTCCATTTTTTTTTTTCCTTTTATTTTCTTTTATTCTTTTTTTTTTTTTAACGATAAAATCGAAGACGAATTATTGTTACAGGATATTTTAGAATATATCAAGGATTAATCAGATCTCTCTTTTTTTCAAAAATGAAAAAAAAAAAAAAACATCTGATTAGCATAGATTATGAGAAAACGATCGATTGAGTTTACATAAATCGTCTGAAACGTTAATTCCTTCCTTCCTTCCTTCCTTCCTTCCTTCCTTCCTTCCTTCGTAACGATTTGATCCGGAAAAAGAAAAGAAAAAAAGGGACAAAGAGAAAAAAAAAGAAAAAAAAGAGAAAGAAAAAGAAAGATCTCAGATGAGGTATTACGAACTGATCATTTTGTCGTTCGTATTGCTTCTGGATCAGTGTCCTTCCTCTTATCTTTCTATCCAGTCCAAACACACGCGTGGAATCGTAATGAGATCTCAGTTCCGGACTAGAGAAATCTACGAGTAATCTTTGTGTGTTGGACGTGACGAAATTGAAACGGAAGCTAATTCTTTTTGCTTTAACGAAAGGACGTTGCGATAAAATCACCGTCGTCGTCGTCGTCGTCGTCATCATCATCATCATCATCATCATCATCATCATCATCATCATTATCCGAATCATCTGTCTATAAAATAAATTCTACGGGATATAACTAATGATTTAATAACAGTAAATAAGTGCGAGTGAAAAGGATTTATTAAAAATTATAAGAGATCGATCACTCGTCGTATCACTGCATTTGATTTAAGTAAGAAAAGAAACACGGTATGTTACATCATCGTGTAATTGAAAGCGAGTAAAAAAAGTGAAACGCCATGTATTAGAGAGAAAGATTACAAAATGGAAAAAAAGAAGGAAAAAAAAAAAAAAGAAAGAATACAAAAAAGAAAAATAGGTGGCGTAATTAATTAACGTTGTAAAAGGATCATAGATCTTTTTTTTTCTATTTTTTTGTTTTGTTTTTTATTCTCTCACCATTTCTCAACGACTTTCCATTTTAGGACGAATCTTATCAACGAGCCGAATCTTTTTCCTGCTCGAAAGTATTGCTCGAGGAAGAGATAGTTTTATAGATTGACGAAATTCCCCTACCCCTTTTTCTTTCTTTCTCTGTCTATCCAAGCGTGTTGATTAATCAGCTATTTCTAATCGGATTGATCGAAGCTAAGAGCCAAATGCTAGAGATAGGTGATGCGCCTTTTTCTCTCTTCGAGAATTAAAAACAGGCACAAAAGGAGAGAGAATTTAACGTTTCGACGAACAACTGGTCTAATTGTTTTGTATCTTTTTCTTTTCCACTTTCTTCTTTCTCTCTCTCACTCTCTCTCTCTCTTTTTTTTGTTCTTTTTTCTTCTTAAACAGATAATTGTAAATATTTTTTTTTTTTTTTTTTTTTTTTTTTGATAGAAAATAATTAATCGATCATCCTTTTCAGACGAAGTAGAAATAGTTTAGAATCGTATAGAATATAGGAGAATTTATCTTTGGAAAAAGTATACTAATTACATATTACATACTTTCTATTTCGTATAGAGAAAATTGCGGAATATATAGAAGTTAATAATAAATGCGTTTCTCAAGTATAAGTTATATGTAGGGTAGTAAAATTATACGAATACTCAATTAACAGATATAATTATAATCTTCAGAACTTATAATTAAAATTCTTTAAAAAGAAAAAAATAAATAAAACATGATTTTTAATTTGATTTTTATTACTTGCGTCGATGTAATTATAAGAGACTAATTATAACTTATATTTATATAAACTGAAGAAAACAAAAAAAAATTGGAGAACGAAAAAAAATATGGACGCGCACACGCACGTAAGTATGATATTTCGTAAAATATTTCGAAATAAATGGAAATACTATTTATTCCAGAAAGATACTTTTGACGTTTATAAAATATGCCAACAATGTAGGATGGTTTACACATTCGTTGAGTATCCTACTCGAATGTTCGTCGGTGGCACTTAAAGTAGAAATCGATATCGGGAACACTTGATATAGATTTGGAATTTACGTGGCATATGCGAAACTGGCTTCTGCAAAGCACGTTTATGTTCAAATACTTAAGGCATTCATTCAGTTAGAAGTTTTCCTCTTAGAAGGTTTCTAATTGCTAATAAAAGAGGTAGATAGATAGTTAGATAAATAAATGAGAGAATGTCTTTTTGCATATTTTAATTTCGATAAAGAAATCCTATGAAATCGTACGATAAGTTTCGATGATTAGTTATTCCTAATAAAAGAAATCCAACTCGTAATACGAATTATACATATACATATATATGTAATTATTGCCAAATGCAAAGGCACTTTTCTATAAAACATTCAAATTCTTCATATATTTTGCATAGTACACGGAAAGCCGATTATTATTCGAATCGAACAGGATGATTGAACAGATTGGAATGATTAATAAATCGAGTGGTCCGTTGGAAACGTCGAAGTGCTTGAATGTATCGCAAAAAAAGGGAAGGGAGAAAAAAAGGAAAGAAAAAAAAAAAAAATCAAGAAATAAAGAAAGAAAGAAAGAAAGAAAGAAAGAAAGAAAGAAAGAAAGAGACGATAAAACATTTGGACACGTATCGACTTACGATATTTTTATAATACGTATCCAATCTGTCGGGATGTGATACGTGTAAATTATAAATCTTTTTTTAGCGAGAGTACAAAATACTATCATTGTGTATTGCAACATCTATGAATCATTTATGCGATAGACGATGAGAATAATTCGTGTGAAATGAAAAGAACAAATAGAAGAATTTCTTGTGTTTTATGAGAACGTACACATGTACATACCTCTTATATACGCATACAAATACATAGCAACATACACAAATATATGAATGTATATATGTACGTGTGTATACGTCGTACATGAATAGAAGCAATTTAGGAGGAGTACCAAAAAGTATTGATTCTTGCTTGGCTCGAAAGTAAAAGTTACCCGTTTTGCTTTTGCGGAGTAGACGAATAAAAGAAAACGATTTATAGTTAATCTACTACCATTCACTATACTTTTCTATTATCGTATTCTATTATCATAATATATCGATGCAATTAATTAATTTTAAAGAATCTATTGGTCGACTTTTTTATCACCATTTTTTGTTTCTTTACTCCATGTCAATCACGTAAGACAATTATATCAATCATTCTAGTATTATTTCATTATCGATAAAGTACCAATAAATAATTATACATATACTCTATGACATATTTTCAATAATACGTATAAACCTAAATTCAAGCTTTACGAATAATAATTTACCTATAAAAATAATTATTTATTATCGTATTAGTCGAAAAACTTTCAAACTGTCGTTTAAAACGAACCGACGTCTCTACGTCAGGAATCCTGAATTCATTGAAACTTAAACATAAAACGAATGAAAAGTTCATTCATTATCGAAATAAAAGGAAAACGATCGCACCCTAACGAAAGGAAAGATTTTCTTTGCGTTAATGACGAGGACCTTGTCTTTTATTTCTCCTTTAATTTGATATTCACGAAAAAAAAGAAGAAAAAAAAAAAAACGAAATAGTAAAAAAGAAATAAAAAAAGAAAAAAGAAAAAAGAAGAAGAAAAGGAAGAAAAAAAGATAAAGAAAATCCTACGCAGATGATATCCAGGTATTATCAGGTGTAAGACCGACCTGAAGGAACTGAAGTACCTGCAAAAATTTAACGAGCGGAACACGAAGAACGGCACTACTCTAACTCCATCGTTAGTGGGACATCCCATTCAAAGGAGGACAGGAGAAAAGAAGACAGGACCGACCAAGAACCGAGCAACCGACCAACCGACCGACCGACCGACCGACCGACCGACCGACCGACCGTCTGTCTGTCTGTCTGTCCATCCGTTCGACCGACCGACCGACAGACCGACAGACCTTCCTTTTGGCCATTGAACGTACCACCTTGCAAGAAAATAATCGTAGGGTCGATGACTCTGAAAAGGGTTGAAACGCGAAAGAAAATTCTACGTTAAAGGTGTTCGCCTCGGTTCGCAGCGACACTCGAGGGCACTTCTCTCTCTTTCTCTCTCTTTTTCTCTATCTATCTTTACCTCTATCTATCTTTTTCTCTCTTTCTCTCTTTCTCGTAATCCTTCTCTTTTTATCTCTATCTCTATCTCTTTCTTTCTTTCTTTCTTTCTTTCTTTCTTTCTTTCTTTCTTTCTTTCTTTCTTTCTCTCTTTTTCTCTTTTTCTTTCTCTCTCAATCTCCATCTACCTTTTTCTATCTCTCACATTTTATCTCTTTTCCGTTTCTCTTTCTCTGCATATTGCCAAGCGGAAAAGTAAAAAAAAAAAAAAGAAGAAGGGAAAAAAAAAGAGAGAAAACGATAGAACCACCTTTGGCCAATGACACGAATTTTCGTGAATTCGTCCCAATTCAACGTCAAGTACCAAGAGGAAGTTGCTCTCAAGAGGCAATCGAATATTAATTGATTTTCTGTATACCGAATATAGTTATAAAAAATATATATATATATTTATATGTTATATATATATGTGTGTGTATATATATATATATATATATATATATAAGCTTTGTTCTTTCAATATATATTTTAATTATAATTTCATTAATTAGACTTTTCTTGTTTTTCCTTTACGAAATATCGACAATAGACTCTTAAATAGACTAATAACTCTCTTAATTTTTGTTTTCTTTATTTTCTTGGTTTTATTATTGCAAATCGATACGTAATTATCTTGAAATATCACAATTTGTATTCTTTCAATATATGTTTTATGATTTCGTTAATTGAAATTTTTGTTTTTTTTT